>NC_079209.1:1962294-2262294 GCF_026745355.1 Beta vulgaris subsp. vulgaris | reverse complement strand
TCATAATAATTAATAAATAGGATGTTAAAAAAATTGGGAAGTGTATTTTTTTCTAATCATATTCAGAATTTTCATAACCTATAATTTCAATCAAGTATCATGTTATTGGATTACTATTTACAATAATTTTAATTGGAAAATAAAAATAAATAGTAATTTTTTCAAAAAGGAAATATATTATCTAACTAAAAATATTTAACCTGTGCTTGACACGGCTCACAACTCACAACTCACAAGTCTAGTTTGGAGTTAAAAGCATAACATTTTTCTGTAATTTATAATTTCGATCAAGTTTCTTGTCATTTAATTACTTTTTTCACTTATTTGAATTAAAAGTAAAATACATAGTAATTTTTTCAAAAAGGAAATATCTTATCCAAATTAAAAATATTTAACCCCTGTATGACACTGGTCACAAGTCTAGTTTGGAGCTCAAAAGGTAGCAGGTGCTTGGTGGGTGTTAGTGCAAATTTCTTTTGGGGTACTCTTTTCACTTGTTAAGGGGAATGGCAAGTGTATGGAGTAACATGATGCTGGTTTCGGCAGGATTCAATTGTATTTAGTTCTATTTCTCAGCTGATCTAATCTGGCTACAGTTGATGGAGCTCTACTGAATCTTTTTCTTCTTTTCTTTACTTATTTTGATCCATTGTATGCCCTTTTAGATCCAGATGACCCTTTCAACTGCCGTATGTATATATATACATATAGATCCTTACTGTGACTACCTTTCTTTTACTATCATCTCTTGTCATCTTCTCCCAATTTTCTGGATCAAGGTTTCTGCGTGCCAGCACATAGGATACTTAAAATTTCTAGTCTTACTGAGGTGTCAGATCTTGGTTTCCAAGGGCTGATTGGGAATTCTGTGGCTGAAAGCATCCTGACTCGTTAAGATTGGGCTACTAAAATTCATATTTTTTTATTTGTGGTATTCTAAGATTCAATGATGACTTTTGATTGTGGTTAATCCTGGGATATAGCGGTGTATTGGGTGATACATGTTGATGTTTCTGCTTGCCAAACCAAGTTATAAATGGCCATGTGTTGGTCAATACAGGCCAATGTGGCTGCTATGGCCAATATAAATATCTGATTATTTTACTGGGAGTCTGTTTATGCTGTATCATTTTTATACTTCTGTGATGTGTGTATATTGCATTGTTTACATTCGCAACTGTGATGCAAACCGTGCTTTTGATGGTGCGATTGAAATATTTTAGATAGTGTGTGCTGTAATAACATTTGATGGGGACAGTCATATAAGGGTTGTAGTGAACAATGTCTTGCTGGCATATGGTTTTTCAATTATTAGGATAAACGTATACTCTTGCGAAGTTTATTTTTTGTAGTTCAGATATACGTTATGCTGGTTTACTAGTGTCGGTAGAGCTTGAGGCTGAGGGAGCTAATGGCTTAACAAGCAGGTTTCCCCTGTTCTTGTTGGCAGATTTGTGGCCAGTGGGGTGCATTCTCTAGTCTACTAAGCTCACTTCAACTTTACTCAAATAACCGTATGCATTAACCTTAGGTCTTCTGCTTCGGCATGACTATGGTGCTTGAATATAAAGCACAAGCAATTTATTTTGTGGCTGTAGCTCTGGGACCAGAGCTGTGAAATCTGGCTGTCATATTCCTTTTTGTTTAATAGGGTTAGAGGAATGACTAATGAGGATTAGAAAGCTTGATTTAAGAACAAGGAGATAATTTGTTATTGAACTTATTGAAGCTTTAATATAGCACAATATACTGGTTCTGTTCTGAAAATTTGCAATATGGCTTCTGGAATTTGCATTACTAAAATTGCATCTCTTGATGTTGAGTTTGATGTTATTTCAATTGCAGCATCATTATCAGCATTGTTTAAGCATGTTGAGAGCATAGATGAGAGTACTGACGAAACTATTCGGGATAAGGTTTTAACCTTTATCAGAGACAAGGTACCGATTGTCATATAGCTGTCACTCAATTCTCATTTGCTGTAATTTGATGTTCCACCCTCAGTTGTGTGCAGCAATGGTAGCACATAGACTCTTCTGTATCATAACTACATAAGTTGTCTTTGCAGGTTTTTCCCCTGAAAGCTGAACTTCTAAAGCCACAAGAGCAAATGGAGAGACATATAACTGAGTTAGTTAAAAAGGTATCTTTTACATAATGATATTAATCTAATTTGTGCTATGGAAGTTGCTGAATATTCTTTTGTTGGCCTTGTTGCTGTGTGATTAATATCAATTACTCCCTCAGCTAGTCATCCCCATAATGGATTCCCAATTTTTCATATTAGTTTGCCCTGGTTAGATACCCCGTTTCCTTTTTTAGATTGGGTCCATTATCTCAACTTGCTTTCTCCTCAATGTAATATTAACCACTATCTCCAGTCACATTTACTTTTCCCTTCTTTTAGATGAAATACTACCTACACTATCTTAATTATATCTAGTTCACTTTTCTCATTATAATATGGCCTACTATTTGCAATCACATCTATGTTTTCTCTCTTCTCAACATAATATTACCCATGCTACAACTATGTATCCAAAAGAAATGGGTAATCCTCAAAGGAGAAAGGGAGTATATTAACAGTCATCTGCTTTTGTTGGTTTGTTTGATCATTATTGACTACTGAATGTATTGCAGAGTCTGCGAGACGTAACTGGTGCTGAATTTAAGATGTTCATAGACTTTTTAAAGAGTTTGACCCTATTTGGTGATAAAGCTCCTCCAGAGCGTCTCCGGGAACTTATTGAAATTATAGAAAGCCAAGCTGATCTGGATGCACAATTTGATGTAAGTGTAATAATGGGTTTCTCCTTGACAATACCTTATATAGAAGTTTACTTTTCGTGTTTTAGACTTCAAAACATAGCTGTTAATCAGACAGGTCAGCAAACAGGATGCATGTGTTAGTCTAGTAAATCAGTCTTAGGTGTGAAATGGGATGCATATATACTAATATTAATTTTTAGTCCTCAAAGCTGTAAGATTCCTCGCTCTTTAAGACGTAAATCAACCATGTTTAATCTGGATGATAAAAATTAAAAAGATAAAGAGTAATAGTATTCTTGCATTTTGGACTGTCTTTCTCATTCCTATTGATGATAAAATGACAGGAAATAATGCTGCTTTTGGATATCTTTTGTTCTTTATCTTATATTTGTTTCCTTTCTCCCCTTTTTTTGGGGGGGAGACAATGCTTAGCTGGATTTGCGTTATCTGAAAAAAAGAATCTTTTTGGGGGTGAGCTTGATTAAAATAAGCTTCCTAACTCGAATTTGTCAATGTCTCTCAATTGCAGGTCCTAGATGTAGACCATATTAACAGGCTTATATCATGCCAATACATTGCCATTCCCTTTTTCATGGTATATAATGTCTTTTATTTCACCTTAATTTTTTAAAGCAAATACTCTTCCTTGTACTTATAGCCTTATTTTGCACAGCGGGGTGCAACCAACAGCAATTTTCTTAACTATGTGCACAAACATATAATTCCAGTTTTTGATAAGGTAATTTCTCATCTAAAGCAACTTATATTGTGGTGTAAGTCATACTCATTATTTTTGTAAATGTGCATTTTTTTTCTTTATGTTTAAACTCTTAAATTTGATTCTTACATGCCTATGGCATCTCAGCTAGTAAGTAGTCTGTACTAGTTTATTAGAATCATGTATCGGTGTGGGTTTATTTAGAAGTACAACTGTAAGCATGAGGCATATCAATCACAATGTTGGTGAAAGTAAGCTAAGCTATGCCTGATGCAAAATACTTAAACTTGATGAAGATGAGATGAAATTGAAAACCTTGAGTGTAGCCCAGAAGTGCCTTGCTCATATTTGTCTGCTTTTAAGTTTTCTTAGTTTAGTCAAACGTGAAGTTACATTCTTTAGCTCTAACCTTTTGGTGATTTTCCAACCAAGCTTAGCTCGTGAAGGGCTTGTACCCAAACAGGCATTTACAAGTCATCAATAGAAATATTGTAGCATACCAAGTTTTTGTGTAATTTTAACTTGTTTGTGGGCTTGTCAATCTATTTACATTTAAGAACAAAATAAATTTCTCCTACTAACTACTATATCATTTAAAAACCTTGTAAATGAGCTGAAGCTGATGAGTTTTAATTGATCAAATGAACAAGACGATTGTTGAATATATGTAATTATTAATAAACATATATGAGCTCAGTTAGTACAAGTTGCTTAATAATTGAACTCCTTTATGGTCCGAGTAAGTGAAGGATTTTCTATGACGACTTTAAACAACATCTGTTGTCATGGTTCTCAAAAGTTTCACATGGAGCAGATTGGATTGAGCATTAGGGTGTGATACCTCAATCGAAGCGGCATGGTGAATTGTAGAGACTCATGCTTTTGTAAAATGAGGTAGAAAAAGGATTTTCCTCAACGTTTGGCAATGGTAACCATCTTGGAATGTAAGAGGTAGTCGTGACCTCAGACGCGTCAAAAATTGTGGACAAAGGTTCATCTCTATATCTCCATCAAAAGTATATGGCACTATTGGTGATTCTTCAATAAAAATCGAGGAACTCGAGGATATCTAACATTTTTACTTGTTGCCTTCAATAAACTCTCTTGTCTGTCCCTTTTGCCTTCTTCAAATTCATTGAACTCTTTTGAAGCTTCTTTGCCATAGCTCTGTCTCCAAGCTGGCAATACTACAAGCATGAGTCCCTATTCAAGGGCATAGATAGGAATGGCAATAGGTCTGATCGTCCATGTATGGTCCACCTCTGTTCGAATTCGGATTTGTTTAGTCAGATTCGGATATTATTTATCATATTTGAATAAGATTAATTTTTCCCAGACCGGGTTGGGTTTGAATCTGATTCAGATTTTGTTATCACAGAGGTCACAGATAAGAGTTTTAGAAAACAATTATACTATATTTACTTTATTTCGATTGATGCAAACATACTTATACTTCCTCCGCTTCTTTATTAATCACTACATAGTACATACCCATCGGGCACACACATTAAGATAATGGATATAGTAGACACACATGAGACTTTGAGAGACAACTAGACAAGTGGTCCCCAATACCACGTGAAAAAGAACAACCTATGAGAGAGAAAAGTCACCAGAAGCGGTTATGTAGTGATAAATAGTGAACTTCCATAAAGAGGAAATGCAGTATTTGATAAAGTACGTAGGACGTATATGGTAATATAGCCTGAAATGTATTCTTATATATGGTGAGAGTAAGCATGTTATGCCATCAACACACGAAAGCAACCAAATAGCCATATTGATTATTGGATCCCAAATTATGACCTAATTGCAATTTAAATCATTTTAAGCTCATATGGGGGGGGGGGGTGTTTCATTCCAAGGTATGGGCTGGGATCCAACCAAACCAATACCACTTGTTTGGTTCACAATTTGTGCAATTTTTATACCTGGGGATACCTCTTCCACTCATGGAATCAACAAAAGAATTCAATATTGTGATTCATGTATGCTTTTGCAGCCGACCATCATTTGCCCCATCACCCACCTCCTGTGATACCTCTTCCAAATCCATTATTGTCAACCACCATTGTAATTAACGTATGCAAAATAGTCACTTCTTTAATTGTGAAATTTATTTGATATAGACCATCAATTCTCATTTTCGGCCATTAAAGTTCCAGATCTGGAACTCTAATGGACAAAACAAAGAATTTATGGTTGAAGTATTACATTCTGGTGGCAGTCCGCTCAGTGGCAGTGGTGGAGGAAGATCAAGGTTTTCTTGGAAGATGAACCAGTGTGGTGGAAGAGCCAAATAGCTTGTTATATTTATATTGAATGGGGCAGCCATGTTTATAGGAGAAAGAGAGAGATGCTTAAAAAAAAGAAAACGAAGCATTTGGGTTGTGTTTAGACTTGGTTTCAAGTATTAAAAAAAAGAGAGAGATGATTATAAATGTTGCTCATTCCAAACCCATGGGTTTCATATCTACCCCAATACCTGGCTCCAAAACTGAACCAAACACTTCCGTATGGTGCTCATGCATCACTGTACAACCTATCTTCGTATCTCTTGGTCTTGGAAAGTTGGAAACTACATGTGGACTAGTCTTATCTGTATATGCTAGTTGCATACATCTGGACCTTCCTTTTATTGCTTTAGCTTGTTTGGATTTAAGAGAACCAGATAAGTCATACTTCTAGTTGCAACTAACCTCTTTGGCACACAGATTTAGGAGGATGCTGGATAAGTACATGCACAAAGTATTCAAATAATTTAAACATCAAGTAACCTAATCACTCCCTTTCCCGTGTTTAAATCATACTTCTTCCATTCGTTTTATAATTGGAACGTTTTGAATTCTAGAGTGATCGTATACTAACCTTGACCATATTATTAATGTAGATAAAATAAATGTTATTCCATCATGTAATATAATGTTGGATTAGTGCTGAAACAAAATATCAACTTTTTATCATTTTTACTAAATAGATTTATTAAGCAATTGATGCCTTGATGGTTAACGTTATGTGTTGGCAATCTTGAAATTCAATACGCTGCAATTATAAGAGAATGGTGGAATAATTAATCATTTTGTCTATTTACTTTCTTTTTCATCCCTTTGAAATTGCATGTCAAAGAGGTTGGTTTGCAAGTATTACGAAATTGAGAATTTTTTTTTTTTTTTTTTTGTTGTTGTTGTTGTAAAATACTTCAATTTTTATCCATGGATGTGATCATCTCTGACAACGCAAGTCTTTTTTCTGGACTATTTTAATCTTAAGATGTAAATTGACTGAATGATATTTCTCTTCTGCTGTTTGCTTCTTTCTTGCTCTTAAGTACTACGCCAGTCAGTTGACTTTTGGTTCAAAATTTAAATGTCTTTGTAAAGAGCCTCTTTTTCAGTTGTATATGTTTAGACTAGAATTCTTTGTTGAGATTGGGTGTTACTGCATATAACTCTCGATTCAAGGTGGTAGCTTTGTTAGAGGCACTGTGGTAGCTTTATGCCAACGTGGTAATGCGGTAGGCATTACTACCTATGGCTTTTGATTTTTGCTTTTGTAAGGGTTTTACAACTTTTTTAGCTCCCTTATTTGTCTTTTTTCCTTCACTTAGCTTCCAGAGGACCGGAAGCTGGATCTGCTGAAAAATCTTGCTGAAAGTTCTCCGTATACCACACCACAGGATGCACGCCAGATCCTTCCTTCCTTTGTTCAGCTTCTAAAGGTATCTATCGTACTACTTTGTGTTACACATTTTTGGAAGTGCAGCATATCATATTCTTCTGCGTTCTGCCAGACAAGAAAAAGACTGAAGAGAGAGATTGGGAGCACTTTTCATTTAAAATTCTGTTACACGTGGTTTTTCCATTTTAAACAATTTTGTTTTGGTTTTCCTTCCTGTGAAGAGAGTTATGTGTGCTCCCAAAGGGTACTGCTAGAGTCCAGGACCTTACCATATCCCTTTCTTTGTTTCAGAAATACATGCCTCGGAAGAGGACTGGAGAAGAGATGAACTTCACTTATGTCGAGTGCTTATTGTACACGTTTCACCAATTGGCTTCAAAGGTTCTATAGTTTCCTCAATGTCCATTTCTTGTCCTTCCACAATCCGTACATGTGGGCTTTTGATGTTTCTCTTACTTATGCATGTTTTCTCTTGCTTTATTGTGTCCAGGCTCCCAATGCCAGCAACAGCTTATGTGGTTACAAAATTGTTACTGGCCAACCATCTGATAGGATAGGGGAGGACTTCTCAGAGCAGTACAAGGACTTTACTGAGAGGTAACATTTATCTATTGCACTTGATCTGCTTAGAGTATTTCATTAAGAATTGGAAAGTGAGGTTTAAATGGTCAGATTTTTTTGATTTACCTACACTCTTACTGTTTGTTTGGCCAACGATTGCTAGAGAGAATTGACTAGTCAATAGTGGAAACAGGCAGCACGATAAATAGAACGTATGAGATGCACATCTACCACGTGTCTTAGTGAAGGCAGTTGTGGAATTTGAAAATTGGACTGAGTGAGCAATGGAGAATTCAAAATTCTAATGTTCTATTTTCTGACATAAATGTGTAGTATAAAAATGAAAACTGATGTATGTCTCAAATTATTACCAATTTTAGTGTACCCTATTATCAGATTTAGACTCAGTTTGTAATTCGTTTTAGTATGCCAGTTATTCTATTATAATGGATTAATGTATTAATTCTTCTCTAATTGTTAGAAATCTGATCATAAATACTCCCTTTGTTTGGTTGCCACAGGTTGAAATGTGTTGAGGAGCTATCCAGGGCTACCATGAAGAAGTTGACTCAGGGTATGGATGAACAAAACAAGAGGATGGCATCTGCATCCGACGAAGTTAAAGAGAAGATTGTAAGTTTATGCTTTTCTATTATACTACGTCAATGCAAGGTAGATGCTTAACTTCTGGATTTTTTTTTGGGGGGGGGAGTGTGGGATAGAGTTTTTTATTAAAGTAAAGGGGTGGCAATAATTTCCTTGGAAGGCTAGATGTTGCTGCATTGTTTGATCTAGGTCTTGGCTCTTCTGCAGAAAACTGAAAAGCAAAATGCCACAACAGGACTGAAAACCTGCAACAACATTCTGGCTATGACACAGGTATGAAAAAATTAGAACTTTATGTCTTGCGTCCTTTATGAAGTCCAGAAGCAATGTACTAACTTCCATTTCCTGATTCAGCCACTACATAAAAATTCACCTTCCTTTATTGGGGACAAGAGGATCAACTTATCATGGAAAGAACCAGTAAAATCAGCCGTTCATTCAGCTACTGCTAATGCTGGGTAAGAATTACATGTCCAACTCTTAGAATTGTTTTTGGGTGTACAGGCTCATGGCCACTCTTACTTAGTGAGCATTGAGTAGAGTAGTTTCTCCCTAATCAAGTAATAAGACATTTTATTCCTATAAAAAAAAAGAAAAATATAATCAGACATTTTACTTTTGACTTCGTGTCCTTAGAAAGGATACTGCTAAAGAATCCCCCTCGGTGCTGATTAAAACCATATTAATTACAGAAGTGTATCTTCACATAATTGAATCTCTTATTGTAGTTCCAAAGTTAAAAATATCATTGACAATAAAATTTACCCCAATTTCCAAAACCTTCTGTTGACAGCTTTTCCCTCCTCTCTTAACCCTTATTTTCTGGTACCTGGAATTGGATGTCACTGATATGGTGATAATCTCAGCCAAGTTCATCCACACCAACCTGGAAAGCGTGAAGATTTGATGTGTTGCCATCTCCGTCACAATAATCATCACCACTTAAAAACCCAGCCATTGTTTCCATGGCCGTTTGAGATGTCTCTTCACCACTAAGAAAATCGCTTTAAAGAAGAGAAGTTTAGAAAAAATCAAGTAAAAGATAACAAAAAGTAGAGAGTAGTTCTGAGAACTTCAGGATTCATAAGAAAACTTCAGGATGTTAAGAAAATTTTAGAAAAAAAAAAAAAGAAAATTGCAGAAAAAAATAAGACAGGCTCCGAATAAATAAGGTGTCGAGAACATACCTTAAATATTATCGTGCAAAACCTAGTTCTGTTAGTAGCTAAATCAGTAAAAGAAAATTGGTGATCATTTGTTTAGCTTGTCTGCAACAGTTGAGCAACAGTTTCTAGCTTCAAAGTCAGAATGTTGATTTTCAATGTAGTTAATAGTTCTGTCATGAATGGAAGTTTGTTTAGCTTCTACAATCTAGAAATATTAACTATCATTCATGGGAAATTTCTAGCATTTGCTTCGGATAAAAGAATAACTTGAAAATTTCTAGCATTTGCTTCGGATAAAAGAATAACTTGTAAAAAGGAATTTTTTTTGTGATCTACTCCCTCTGTTTCTTAAGGATCTTATTTATTGTAGCAAGGAAGCTAAGGCAAGGAGAGAGTGTGTGAAAGCGGGTCCTTTTTGTTTATTTAAATAGGAGAAAGAATGTGGTTGTGAGAGATTGTATTATTATGTGGTTGAACAAGTGGAGTAAGTAGTGAGAAGAGAACAAAACTTTGCCGAATAAGGAATTAAAGTAAAAGTAGGAAGATCTATAAGGAACACACTTAAGCAGAAAGTAGGAAAATCCTTAAAAGATGTAGGGAGTACTAGGCTTGATAAAGAGCCAATTTCAGAGGCTTGCGGCTTGCCTCGAAATACGTGTCTAAAGTATGTGGCTAGAGACAATTCAAATGATGTATATGTTTTTCCGGGGAAATTTGATACATGGTACTTTTGCAGGGGGAAACGACCTGCTAGCTCTTCCCAGAATGGTTCCAACAGCCATGCTGCCAAAAAAGGCCGTGGAGGCGGAGGATATCAGAACCAGCTCGTTAATAGGGCGCTGGAAGGTATTTCTTATGGAGGGAGAAGCGGTGGTAGAGGGGGCAGAGGAAGAGGATGGGGTGGACGTGGTAGAGGGAGGGGATTTCGGTAAAATCCCGAGTTCTAGATTTGCTAGGTAGGCGGAATGCTATTTAAAGTGGCAGTGTGGTTGAAAGCTGGAAATTTTTACACAAAGAACTCAACTGTGCCGTAGAATGTTCAGAAGTACACTTGATTGGCAAATGACAAGTTTTGTGTTATGGGGAAGTGGCTGAGCTGATGTTTAGTTTGTACTTTGTAGGGATGAGATTTTCTTGATTACATTCTTAACTGGATATTTGTTTATTTTGGGGTTTTTTTAATAGGCTTTGATATTTCTTCATCTGTCTAATTTGTATTATCTAGTAGCTTTTTTTACGTGGTTATCTGTAGTTTTAGGGATTTTGCTTGTTTTGCTCAATTTTCTCAGTTATAGTAATGGACTAATGCTATCTTGCAAGTACGCAGATGTTTATTCTAATACAATTGATATGTACACTAGGTGCGCCTCAAAATCTCTAAGCAATCGTGTATGGGTGTAACCCAAATTTGCTAGCGGACATTGTATATTGGCCGAGAGCAAATCAAGGTGACGTGGGCTCACAAAAGGAGTGACCACTCCAAATTCGTCATCTTTTGTCTTCATGCTGAGACCGCCGTCACGGCCAAGGAAAACGACAAGTAAAGGGAATCTTCCCTCTGACAAGATCAATCACAACAGTACAAGTGTCACAAGATTACACGCCCTGTCAGGTGAATAGTACGCCTATAAATAGCCATCCAGTACTATTCCTGCAGGTACATTCTCTCATACTAAAAATAGCCTATATCTCTCTCTAAGCTCTCTCTCTCTCTAGAATCCTCTTGAGTAATTAGCTGACTTGAGCGTCGGAGGGGGTTTCCTCGAAACACCCCCGAGGGTAGCTCACGTTTGTTATGTTGCAGATCCCTCACGGACATCCATTACTGTCGGACAACTCTCAAAGAGTCCGGCACCGTTTTCGATACCGAAACAACTGGCGCTAGAAGGAGGGGACCTCACCCTTTCTAAGGTATCAGTCATGGAAGCACAAACAACGCTACCCTGGTCAGCCTGAGCTTGAGCAAGGCCAGAATTCCTCGCAGCCAGTCATCACTGGTGCGTTGGGAAATCCACAGTTCCAATACCGGACACCAGGAAGCGAGGAGCAAACCCCAAATACCAACGTACCATTCAACTTGGCACAGCTCAGTCAATTCTCTCCTGAGCAATTGCAAACGGTCGCATCATTTATCCAGATGCTGACAGGTAATCCTCAACAAAATGCTCCTCCCCAACCCTCTGGCGGTACACGTAAGCGACCACCAGCTCTGGCTGGTAGGAACGCGGACGGGACCCCGCTCCGAAAAATGCAGTCCTTGGGAAGAGAGGGACGGGAAATGGAGAAGAAAATAGACCGATCTGATTATGAGGAGGAATTCTGGAAACTGAGGAGGTATACTATTCTGAAGAGGAAACGCAGGGTCACTCCCGCCGTGAGTACAGTACCGTCGGTGCTAGTAACTATTCGGCTGGGGGTCACCTCTTGATCAAGCCTAAGCTTTCCCCTTCACTCTGGAGATATTGAATCATCCTATGACACGAATCAAGATGCCGTCCTCTAAGTATGATGGCACATCAGATCCCGACGATCACGTCGCGGCTTACGAAGGACACATGTTCCTCTACACTCAAGTCGATGCCATATGGTGTAAAGTCTTTCCCTCAACCTTGACTGGGATAGCTCAGACATGGTTCAAAAGTCTCAAGCCAGGTAGCGTCTCTAGCTTCTCTTTGCTGTCATCCATGTTCAGTACCCACTTTGTAAGCAATAGGCGTCGCGAACGCACCACTGGGGAATTGCTGTCAGTGAAACAAGGAGAAAATGAAAGTCTGAGAGACTACATTGGCCGTTTTAACGTTGAGGCAGTTTCCATACCTCGTCTGCAGCAAGACGTGGCCGTCTTGGCCTTAATGACTGGGCTCAAGGAGGGATCACCCTTCAGGAATTATCTGGGCCGGAAGTCGTACACAACCCTGGGTCCCGTCCTTGGCAAGGCCAATGACTATATAAGAGGGGAGGAATTTGATAAAGCTGTAGGCAAGAAGGATGATAAGAAGAAGGAGAAGGCTCGCGAGGCAGACCGGGGCCGAGAGGAGAGAAAGCAGGAGTCAAATATGGTCAAAACGTGGCCGAAGGAGAGCCGTAATGACCGAGACAGGGAGAGCGAAAGGTATGACCGCGATCGCAGGGATCGTGAAAAGAATGGCCGGGAAGGAGGTGAACGCAAGGAGAGGTTCGATGCATATACCCAACTTACCACTTCTAGAAGCCAAATTTTTCTGATGAATAAGGATAGCGATAAATGGCAGCGTCCGAAACCGATGTTCCATAAGAATCGTGATAAAAGCAAATGGTGTGATTTCCATGGGGATCACGGCCACATAACTGAGGAGTGCCGGCACTTAAAAGATAACCTGGAGGATTTGATAAGAAGAGGTTATTTCAGTCAGTACAAGGCCCAAACTGGAGAAGGGATCTTGTGAAGCCCGTGACTCGAGCTGTTCAGTCCCGGCTCGGCGAGATTCACGTTATTAGTGGGGGTCCCATCCATGGGGGAAGTGTTAATGGTGCCAAGGCAAGTTTGAAGGAATTTCGACATCAGGTCAACTTCAATGCCAGTTTGCCCTGGAAGAATCAGCCGGCAATGCCGGCCATGTCGTTTACCCTGGAGGATGCGAAGCATGTGGTATATCCTCATGATGATCCGCTGGTAGTGACCCTAAAAGTCTCAAACTGTCTGGTACAAGAGATTTTGGTGGATGGAGGAAGCTCCGCGAAATTCTGTACTTATCAACGTTCGAAAAGCTCATGTTGGGCGAGAGTACTTGAAGCCGGTCCGATATCCTGTCATTGGATTCACAGGGGCATCAGTGGTGCCAGAAGGGTTAATCTCACTCCCAGTGCGTGTTGGGGAAGATGAGTCAGCCAGAGACGTCATGACTGAGTTTCTGGTAGTGGATGTTCCGGGAGCATACAATGCAATCATTGGACGTCCGTTCATTCACGACATTCAAGGTGTCGTCTCAACTTACCACCTAACCATGTTGTATGTTTCCAATGACGGATCCACATCAAGATTGAAGGGCAATCAGGAGATGGCAAGATCATGCTATTTAACAACATTAAAGCACCAGCAAGAAGGTTCCCGGTCGAAAACCCAGATCCCCCCTCAAGAAAGCAAAGGAGGGCTATGAGAAGAACTCAGGTAGAGAAGAATGACAGTAACGAAGAAGAGGAGTACTCATTGTCCGGAAGGTAAAGAGGTGCCGCTAGAAGAGTTGGAGTCTCGGCCAGAGGATGAGCCGAGGCCACAACCTGATGGGGAAACAAAACAAGAAGTTTTGGCAGATGATCCTGCTCGGTCGGTCGCGGTCGGATGGACATGGACCCGGAGGTCCGGGTAAATTGGTAACTCTCCTGAGAGAAAATGCTGACATATTTGCTTTCTCAGCAGACGAGATGCCGGGAATAGACCCGGCCGTGATGGTTCATCGATTAAACGTCGACAGCACAGTCCGACCGGTAAAGCAAAAGAAGAGAGCCTTCTCAGCCGAAAAAAATAAGGCCATCAAAGAAGAAGTAGAAAAGCTGATAGCGGCTGATTTTATCGAGCCTTGTGACTACCCTGAATGGCTGGCAAATGTAGTCATGGTGAAGAAGGCCAACGGCCAGTGGCGTATGTGCGTGGATTTCACAAACTTGAATAGGGCATGCCCTAAGGACTGCTATCCTCTGCCAAGAATAGATCAGCTAGTGGATTCTACTAGCGGACATGCACTACTGAGTTTCATGGACGCCTTCTCAGGGTATCATCAAATAAGCTTGTTGAAGGAGGACCGCAAGAAAACGGCATTCATCACAGATGGAGGTGTTTACAATTATAAGGCAATGCCTTTCGGCCTGAGAAACGCTGGGGCAACGTACCAGAAGTTAGTGGACAAGGTGTTTGCGGCTCAGAAAGGGCGTAATATAGAAGTGTACGTGGACGACTCTATTGTCAAAAGTAAGACGGACCGAGAGCATCTGACGGACCTGGAAGAAACATTCAAAACATTGAGAAAATACAGCATGAAATTGAACCCAAAGAAGTGCGTCTTTGGAGTAAGAGCAGGAAAATTTCTTGGATTTATGGTGAGCAAAAGAGGCATTGATGCGAACCCAGACAAGGTTCAGGCAATTTTAAGCCTTCCGGAGCCCAGAGGTGTCAAGGACATCCAGAGATTAACGGGCAGGATGGCCGCTTTGACGAGATTCATATCGAAGTCGGCTGATAAGGCCCTTCCGTTTTTCGCGTTGCTAAGGGGGAATAAAAATTCGAATGGGGAGAAGAGCAGAGCAAAGCTTTCTCGGCCGTCAAGGAGCACCTTGCAAAGCTGCCAACAATAACAAGGCCAGAGGCAGGAGACACATTGCAGTTATACGTCTCGGCCTCCCCCAAAACGGTAGCGGCAGTGCTGATAACAGAAAGGGAAAAACAGCAGCATCCAATATACTTCGTCAGCCATATCCTTAACGGCCCAGAAAGCCGGTATCAGCAGATAGAGAAAATGGCACTGGCGGTTATTGTAGCGGCTCGGAAATTAAGGCCCTATTTTGACTGTCATCCAATTCAGGTGTTAACAGATCAGCCGTTGGAAAAACTCTGCAAAAGATGGACACCTCTGGGCGCCTATTGAAATGGGCCATTGAATTGTCGGAGTATGATATTCAGTATAAGCCGCGAACGGCCATAAAAGCACAAGCACTGGCGGATTTCATGACGGAGGCTTACGAAGAGGCAGAGATAAAAGAAAAGGAATCATGGCTGCTGGAGGTGGACGGATCTTCGGCGCGAGCGGAGCTGGGGCCGGTATTGTGATAACCAGCCCAGAAGGAAACACCTTCGAGTACGCCATCAAATTCGCTTTCCCAGCCTCAATAATGAGTCGGAGTATGAAGCAGCCATTGCTGGCTTGAGAATGTGCATTGCAGCAGGAGCTAAAAGCGTCCTCTTAAAACAGATTCACAGTTGGTTAGCAGTCAGCTTAAAGGAGAATTTGAAGTCCGAGAGCCCAACATGGTTAAGTATGTGGAAAAAGCCAAGGAAATAATAGCACAGCTTGAGCAGTTCGAAGTAGAAGCGATTCCAAGGGCTGAGAACATGAAGGCGGACTCCCTATCTAAGTTAGCTAGCTCAGACTCATTCCAGGTGGAAGGATGGTCACGGTGACATCCTCAAGGAAAAAAGCATTGCCAAGAAAGTGGCCATGATATACAGCATTGACCAGCAAGGGGAATGGTTTACAGAGCTAGTGAGGTACAAGCAAACAGGAATGCTCCCGGCAGATCCCACAGGCCGCAAAAAATTGCAGAAGCAAGCAAGTTGGTACGTGATATATCAGAATGAGTTGTACAAAAAATCATTTAGCCTGCCACTGTTAAAATGCGCAACATCTGCTGAGGCCGTGAAGATAATGGAAGAAATTCACGAGGGTGTCTGTGGAACCACATTGGAGGTAAAGCATGGCTTTAAAGGCACTCAGGGCTGGATTCTACTGGCCCAGCATGTTGTCCGATGCGCAAGGCTATGTGAAAAGATGTGATAAGTGCCAGAAGTTTGCACCGGTGATAAAAGGCCCGCCAATGACTTACAGCCCATTCTGTGTCCGATACCATTCGCTCAGTGGGGAATGGATATTCTGGGACCGTTCACAACCGCGACGGGAGGAAGGCGTTCTTGATTGTGGGCATTGATTACTTCACAAAGTGGATCGAAGCGGAGCCGACAGCGAAGATAAAGGCCAACCAAGTAAAAAAGTTCATCTGGCAGAACATTATGACTAGGTTTGGCATCCCGGCCGCGATCGTATTCGACCACGGAGTCCAATTTGACTGTAGGCCCATTCAGTCTTTTCTCTCGGACTTCCGCGTGAAGTTTGCATATTCCGCAGTGTGCCATCCTCAGAGTAACGGTCAGGCAGAGGCCGCCAACAAGCAAATTCTGAACGCCTTAAAAAAGAAGCTCGATGAGTTTAAGGGAAAATGGGC
Source organism: Beta vulgaris subsp. vulgaris (assembly GCF_026745355.1). Classification (NCBI taxonomy): domain Eukaryota; kingdom Viridiplantae; phylum Streptophyta; class Magnoliopsida; order Caryophyllales; family Amaranthaceae; genus Beta; species Beta vulgaris. The sequence goes on along the minus strand of NC_079209.1, from coordinate 2,245,827 downwards.
CGAGATGGTACCGGCTGTTCTATGGGCAAATAGGACAACTGAGAAAGAAGCGACGGGGGAAAGCCCTTTCAAGCTAACATTTGGCGCAGAAGCAGTGCTGCCAGTAGAAGTAGGCTTGCCCACCTATCGGATAAACATCAGGCCCTGGAAAGGAATGATCAGGCACTGAAAGAGGATTTGGATTTCTTGCCTGAGATAAGGTTAAAAGCGGAATTGAGATCAGCAGTACAAGGACCGAATCCGTAAAGCCTATAACAAGAAGGTCTTGGAGAGACCGTTAGCTGAAGGCGAGCTAGTTCTGCGAAGGACAGCCGCCACGGAAAAGCTCACACAGAGGGTAAAGCTAATGCCAATTGGGAAGGCCCATATATCATAGCTCGAAAGATAGGTCCGGGATCCTTCATTCTCAAAGGAATGGATGGGAAAGAGCTGAAGAACTGCTGGAATGCTGACGTCCTTAAGAATATTATGTATAATTCAAAGAAATGTAATGGGCCAGGAGCCTTTGATGGCATTATACATAAATAAAACTCCGTTAGCGTTCCGACATTCTGTTTATGTTTGCTCATCATTATCCATATTTTCGCTAAGTAAAAGATTGTTACAAATGTTAACAGCCATATAACAGGCTAAGTAATCATATCAGCCGCATAATAGGCTAGGTAGGGTTAATAGCCATATGACAGGCTAAGCACATATATCAGCCATATGACAGGCTATGTAAACATTAGCGGCCATATAACAGGCAAAATAAACGCTAAATAGCCATATGACAGGCTAAGTAAACATTAGCGGCCATATAACAGGCAAAATAAACGCTAAATGGCCATATAACAGGCGACATAAACATTAGGCCATATAACAGGCAAAATATGCGCTAAGTGCCATATAACAGGCAACGTAAGCATTGGCGGCCACATAACAGGCAGAATCGCTAATGGCCATATAACAGGCAACATAAACATTAGCGACCAAATGACAGGCCAACAGTTACTGGAAAACAGAAAAATTAAATAGAAATATGGCTAACATAGAGCAACGGGCACAAAAGCTTCGGATTAAATAAGAGAAGAATGTGTATCAAAGGAAAATCATAAATTACTGGCTTGGCGGCCAACTACAAACAAAATTAGTCAGCCACTCAAAAAAGGCATTTATGGATCCAGTAACAAAAGTCAAAAATTAGTTTACATGCCATTCAAAGGCTGACAATCTAAACTATTACAAACTATTGGACGCTATTGAGGAGGTTGAAGATGACCGCCAAAGTCTTCATGAAGGAGGCGCATCATCTTCAGCAGTAGGCAAAATGTTGGCAATAACCTCCTCGGAGCAGATATAGGGCTCTCCGCTAAGGGTTGCCTGTGAACACCCTCGCCAAAGGCGATTTCCATCTGCTCCCAATCAAAGCTTGGATGGGATGGCAGACACACCTCTTAGCGGCCACCCAGCCCCGTCATATCGCTCGCCGAGAAGGCCAATGAACTCCTCAGACCTCTTGAAGTCCGCCACAGCAACTTGATGAGCTTCAGCAGCAGCTTCCTTCACAGCGTCTCCTTCTCATCCTGGGACGCTTTGAGAGCATTCCAAGTTGGAATTCTTCAGCCGCAGGTCCTCGAGCTCCTTGGCTTTCAAGCGTAGCTCCCCAGCTCCTTGTCAGCCTCAGCCTTAGCCTTCTTCTCAGATTCCAGGCTGGCCTCCAATTGAGAGATCTGAGCAGAAAGGCCAACCTTGTCGGCCTCCAAACCTTGGATGGTTCCACCAGCGCTCTCAGCCAGACGCTGGTACTCCAAGTATTGAGCTATAAGCTCAACAGCAGATTCCCGGCCTAAAAAGCACAGCACAGAAAAAGATAAAAAAAAAAAAAAAAAAAAAAAAAAAAGAGAAGAAGACGAGAACAGAAGTAAAAGAAAATACATGTACTTACCACGACAAGGTCGTGAGCTAATTGAGCAGCAGGCGCCACCAACTTATCGGCTGGACGGTCAAAGGGCAGTTGGAGTCCTTTCAGAAGACGATACCCTAATTACCGCCATTGGCAGGGATGTCAGCAAAAATGGACTCATCCTCCCTCACATCCAGAACCGGTCTGAAAGCTCGGCCGGCAACAGAAGGAGGATGAGAAAGGGCAGCCTTGACAGAGGCGCAAAGAGGGACGATGTTAGTCTCAATCCACTCTTGCGCCCGACAAAAGATTCCCGGACCAAGGTCCGAGAGGAAGGTTGGCCTGCTGAGCATCTCGTACACCCTTTGGCGGGTAGAGCAGCTAGAACCAACGGCAGCATCTTTGCTGCGAGCTAAGGAGTCCGAATATTGCTGATCTCCCGGGGCCGGCTCTCGTACAGGCGAAAGAGAGAGCCCCTGATTGTCATTCACGGCCAAGTCCGTAGAGTTAACTTCTACAGACTGGCGCTTGTTAGGGGCATCAATCTCAGGCTCTCGCGGACGCCGACGAGAGGTACTACCGCCACCCCTGTTTATGGGGACCTGGATGGCGGAGCGAGAAGGAGTCGACTCCCCGCGGCCAGGGCCGCGACCCTGAGTCCTCCCAGCACGACGGGCCGTCCTCCCAGCCCGATTTCCGCGACCGGGATTCCTATCAGTTCCCCGAGGGCCGCCAGTGAGCCCGTGGATAGTGTCGTAGTCAATAAGAGGCTCGTCAGGATTCGGGGCCATGGGTTGTAACTTGTCGTCCAAACCCAATTCCTCTAAGTCCAAGCTGACGTCCCCTGAAAGCAAATCATACAGAGCAGTCAGAACGGCAAGAAAAGTTAGGGCATAAACAAAAAATAAAAAAGATATATAAGAATCATGTCGGACCAGAAGTCACTTTACCCACCTTCTGGATGAGTCCGGCACAGGAAGACAGCGGACAAAGGCTCATTCCCAAGGATGTATTTGGCGTGAGGAAGCCAAACACGGGGAATCCTCGTCTCACCCTCATCCCCCTCAAGGACCACGTCCACAGAATCAAAATATTCGAAGGCCTTCAACTCGGCCTCCGTCAACTCATACTTAGTAACGTCCTCCATCCTGGGAAAAGGTTTGGTGAAGTGGCGGCGAAGAGGAAAATTGTCCGGAACCTTCAGCCAGTAAAAGGCTCCCTGCCACTTTTAAGCCCACTCATTTTTGGGTAGACCGTCATCTTGTCTGCGGCCGTCATCAGAGACCACCAGCCCTTCTCGGCGGAGCCGTTCTTTCTCAGCCAGTGCAACCGCCGGAATAAATTCAAAGTCTCGGGAAAGCCATTATAACGGCAAACCCAAACATAAGCGACTATATTCCTAACGGCCAAAGGCGTTAGCTGGGCAAGGCAGACATTGAAAGCTTGGATGATTTTAGCTAGTACCGGGTCCAAGGGAAACCGCAGTCCATACTCTAGGTGATGAGCATACACGGCAACATGACCGGGAGGACAGTCTATCACTTTACTCCCCTCGGCCGGGACCACTAGGTTGTACTCAGCAGGAAAGCCGTACAATTTCTTAGCAACCTCGCAATAATTCAGCTCTAAGGCCGCCAACCGCCAATTCTTGCATATAACGGTCTTCTTTGGGCCGTCACTATAGTCTACTGGCAACCATTTCCCTGAGTGAAGAACATCTGTCCGGGCCGGGATCACCTCAGGCCGCGGAGAGGAAGGCATAGCAGAACTCTCTCCAACGTCAAATTGACTGGGACGGGATTCAGGGTCACGGCCAGAGAGGAAGGAGCATCATGTTCCATGCTGGCAATAGAGTCGCTATCAGAACCTAAATTGACAACAGGAGGATGAGAGGGATGAGAAGGAGTTGGATCTCGGGCAAGACGGTCGAAAACGCTGGGATCGGTCACGACCCCGGCATCAGCTAGGCTCTCAAGCCAGGCATGCTCTCTCAGAGGTTGAACATCCAACCCAGGGACGGCATCAGGGGGAGGGTGCCTAAGTGTCCTACGGGCCAGAATTTGATGTCTCAATTCCTTAAGTGTTTGATTATCCCCACTCATCCTAGCGGTCAAAAACTGGGTGGTCAAATTGGCCAATTCGGGAGAGGAACGGTCATTTAAAAACTTAGACCTAAGTTCTTTTTCCCGGTCAGAAGTAAGAGGAAGGTCAGCCAAGAGGCGAGTCCTCCCATCTGGGGGGCTAGAATCGGATGAGCTGGACCCACCATGAAGAGAAGGAGAAGAGGGTTCACTCTCAGTCATCAAGTTAGTTCCTAAAGAATTCTGACTATCTGACTGGTCCGACATGATTTCAAGAAAGAAAAATAAAAACAAAAAATGAAGAGAAAAACTAAAGGATAGAAAAAGAGGGTACCTGAACAAGGGACAGACCGAAAGATAAGAACCTCGACAAAGAAAAACGTCCCAGGAAACGGTTCTCTAGCAAAAGCTCGCCGGAGAAAATGTCGCAACAATGTCGATAGAATCCCCCGAGAATAAACCCAGAAAACGGAGCCAAAAAGTGACCTTTTTTCGGAGAGTGTGAAGAGAACAAAGAAAAGTAGCAGGATTTGGTAATTTCGAGGCGAAAGAAGCAACCTAGCACCGAGAAACAGCGAGTTCAAAGTTCGCAAGAAAATGGAGAAAAACCAGAGAAAAGTCTGAAGGAAGGAGAAGGAGTTGAGTAAAAGTAGAAAGAAAAAAGGAATTTCGCTTTTAAATACCGAAATAAAGGGCTTGGATTGAAACCGTATCAACTGCCTCTGCGGATGCATGACAAGTGTCGCTCGCGCAGTACACCCTAAAGTCCAAAAAGGAAAAAACGAGCGGGATTCCAGAGTTTAGTAATGATTGCACTTTTTCAAAAACCAACGACTCACCCCAGGTTGACACGTGGAAACAAGAAAAAGGCCAATTAATAGGGGAACCTTAAGTCATCCACGTCACCAAAATAGAACATCCATGACGGTCGCGACCGTCAAAGATGCTGGGGGGCTAGTTGTATGGGTGTAACCCAAATTTGCTAGCGGACATTGTATATTGGCCGAGAGCAAATCAAGGTGACGTGGGCTCACAAAAGGAGTGACCACTCCAAATTCGTCATCTTTTGTCTCCATGCTGAGACCGCCGTCACGGCCAAGGAAAACGACAAAGTAAAGGGAATCTTCCCTCTGACAAGATCAATCACAACAGTACAAGTGTCACAAGATTACACGCCCTGTCAGGTGAATAGTACGCCTATAAATAGCCATCTAGTACTATTCCTGCAGGTACATTCTCTCATACTAAAAATAGCATATATCTCTCTCTAAGCTCTCTCTCTCTCTCTAGAATCCTCTTGAGTAATTAGCTGACTTGAGCGTCGGAGGGGGTTTCCTCGAAACACCCCCGAGGGTAGCTCACGTTTGTTACTGTCGCAGAATCCCTCACGGACATCCATTTACTGTCGGACAACTCTCAAAGAGTCCGGCACCGTTTTCGATACCGAAACAAATCGTTTGGAATGTTCACTAAAATCACTGCACTTCCTTTTGATCCTTCATGAGTTGGCTTTTCCTCGATTAATTCCTATCGAGGTTTCTCTTGCTGCTTAATCTTTTAATGGTTTCGAGTTTAAAGATTTAATGCTTGATTTTCATGTACCGGCATCTCCAGGATTTGATGATTTTCGGCTAGACTTGTGATCCTAAGGTGGTTCTCGGCATTAGTAGCCTGAACCTTTTAGTGCTAATTTCTAAGGCGGCTGTCTTTGGAAGAGGTTAGCCATAGATGATTAAACGACCCTGGACCAGAGCTTTACTAACAAGGTCTAGGCAAGGAGAAGGATAAGAGTATCACCTTCCTAGTGAGAAGTCGAGCTCAGAACCTTCAAATCACAAATTAAAATCCTTACCACTAGGTTAAAACTAAGCTTGATTAAAAGTATACTCACAATACTGGGGCTCAAGATGATATTGGATGCCAACATTTGGGAATACATGATTAGGGACACAGTAATGGGATCACCATCTATAAGCATTTCACCCGTCATGGTTGAGAAGAAATGCGAAAAGAAAGGAAGGAGGAGCTTGATTTTGCTTGGCTTGTTTCTCCTGTTGAGTGAAAGCAAGTTTCGAGCTGCTTCGTCTGGACTGAAAACTTTGCCGATTGCTATCTCACTTGGCAAGATTTGAACCCCATATATCCTTAGGATCTGATTTATGTAAGTACTCTTAAAGTCCTATCAAGTGAGTAAAATCTTGCTTTTTTTGTTTTAAGGAAAAAGGAAAACTTAATTAAACCACTAAGCATACAAATACTTGAAATTGTGTCTGAGTTCAATAATTGGGGAAATTTGTGCAGCATGAAACAAAAAGCAGATTGCCACTTAAGTGACAGAAGATCATGATTCTTTTTTTTTGAAAGGAAAGAATCCCATGATTTCCTTCTTTTACGATCCAAAAAGAGGAATGCCATAAGACTTTGAAGAACACCATTACCCAAATACATTACACTTTTAGAAAAGTTAGCAATATCTTTTTTAGTCTTTACCTTTTGCTTAATCATCAATTATCATCTGTTTTTAGTTAAATTGGTTAATCAATAATTTTCTTTTCTTGCCTCCCCCTTTATATAATTGTTGTTTAGTTTATTAATTAAAATATAAAATTTGCTGTTTATGGTTTTTTTTGTCAATTCTCCCCTAATTATTTTTTAGTTCAAACTAGTAGTTCATTTCTATCATGCCCATGCATCACATATGGATTAAACTTTTTCACCATAACTTGATTTTTTTTTTTTGACTATGTCCCTTGTTTACATATTTTCTCTTGAAACACCTTCAAATTCAGGGCCCTTATCTGATAAAATTTAATCTTTTGAGAGTTTTTTTTTTTAAAAAAATATACTTTACTAAACTAATGAAGGTTAATACTCGACTGCTCGTTCATGGTACATTAAGTCAGAGGCGGTGATGAACCACTAGATTTTGAGCGACTGCATAGGATCCAAACAGTAGTAGCCCTCAAGTTGTGTTTAGTTCTATTATTTGCAAAACATACCAATATTAAGTCTTTGGTATCACTTTTGTTAGGAAACACCGTCAATTCTAACAAACTTAAATTGACAAGGGACGAATTTATGCGTTGCTATAGTGGTCTCAATATCAAAGATGTGATTTGTGAATTGCTTTATAAATATATTGTAAGGACTTACTAATAATTACACACATCTGTCGGTTATTCATCCACAATGGAGGACAAACTTTCTGATTATAGGGACCATAAATTTACCTTTCACATAGCATTATAGCATTTAGCAACATAAGGTTGACAGGCTTTTTACTTAATTTCATACCCTTTAATTGAACCATTGAATTTGGAGGAGCGTATGACAAAAATTGGAAGATGTGATTTTTTTACAAAACAGAGGCTCCACTTGGGCCCCCATCCCCTGCTCACTGGTCCACCACTTATGCCGACCATCTCCTTCAGCCTTCTCATATGTCTTCACCATATCAATACTAGTACTTCATACACGAGTTAAAAGTAGATAAGTTCTTTTCTTCTTTGAGAAGGGAGTGGTATATGGTTTTTTCGGGTTTTAGAGAACGATTAAACGCAGTGATATAAATGAGATTCAATCTTTAATTTTGGGTACGGTTTAATAATTCAATTCATAAGACTTTACTGACTAAATTAGATGTTAGCTGCATTTACGTTAAAGTTGATCAAAAATAAGTTTCTAGGAAAACTTTACTAAATGTCATTTGGTGTTGGGCTCATTTTATTTTTTCCCTTCTATTGTCATCTATCTAACTGTAATTTTGCACCAAAAAAAATTAACTGTCCCATGTATGTGTTTTTTGTTTATTATTATTTTTCCAAAAAAATCGCTCTAAAACAAAGAATCTATTTAACTTGTAGACTTGTAGTGCTTTATGTGCTTTTTAGTGTCCAAAGTAATCATAAGAATCATAATTAGCTCATTTCTAAAGGCTAATCAACCATGCATTGTTTTGGCTATTATTCATGTCCCTTTCTGAGGTTGTTTTATATAATAGTGATATGTGAATAGTAGCATATTACAGGGGCAATTTGTATAGTTTTGGTCAAAGTTATGGACATTTTAGAAATTTCTCAAAAAAATAAGGAGGGTTTTGGATGATATTTTTCTATTTTTTTCCTCCATAAATATAATATTCATTATTCACATATCACCGTAATAATTTATTAGCTTATTTTTTGATACTTCATATTTCTAATCGAATAGTGAACATGAATGTAAAAACATAATTACTTTCTCGTATTATTCTAATCTGTCAAATATAAAAACATTTTTTTTGGGAACCTTGTAAAAACACAGGTAAAAAAAATAAAATAGCTAATTAGCATGAGAAACAGGTAATAGTGTTTGGTCAAAGACCACTAATACCCACCATCACATTATTTACCTCCCCACTTAGGGCCGGTTCTCTCCAGCTTATTTTTAGTTCAGTTCAATTCAGTTAAGTTTAATTCATTTCAGTTCAGTTCAACTCAACTCTGGACAATACTTTTACTCTCACATGTCACTATGAATTTCAGTTCAGTTCAATTTAATTAACTTCAGTTCAATTCAATTTAGTTCAGTTAAGTTCAATTCAGTTCAATTATTTTACGCCGAAAAAAAAAGCCCTTAGCCATCATTCTGAAAGTACTCCAAAGTGAAAGATGAAAGGTACCTCAATAGTCCAATACCAGAACTTTAATGTCAGCAGATACAAAATTTAATGGAAGAAAAAGAAAGACACCAACATAAAGTACCCTTCCATAGTCCCCACACACACTAAAACTCCATTTTATAAAGGTTTGTATCACGCTCCTTGTTCAAAATTGACACCTAATAATTTTATGCATAGCAGTTGAAATCAGGACAAAAAGGCCACCCACTGAAAAACCAACTAAATTTCCTTGGCAAAAAACCATCTAATCTCTTAACTTGTTAGAAATGCAAGAAAACACAAAGCTTATTATGCTTCCCTTTCTTTGAATGAATTTCCTTCCTCTTACAAAAGTGTAAGAAAATCCCACACTTTTTTTCATCTCTTTGAAGATGGTGCAAAGAAAGGTGGAATTCAATAAAAATGAGCTTGATGTTCAAGCTCATAGCCTCAAAACAGAGAAGAAACAAACTATCATCAAACCTTCCCTTCAAAAACATGAAGGCAAGAGCAAAGGAGCTGATTTGAAGGTCATCAAGATGAAGAAATCTCGGCCTACGAAACGTTCTAACGTCGAGATTAGCCTTAACTCGTCACCAGAGATTCACAAACCTTCCTTAGTCACACCAATAAACACACCAAGCCCCAAGAAGCCATCATCATATATGTCGTCTTCGTCTCCGAATTATATGAAGAGTACAAGCAGTTCTGAGGCGAGAAAAGAGAAAACAACTCCTACTAAATTAAGCAACACAAAGATATCTAGTTTAAAAAAGATGAGGACCTTAATAAAGGCTCCTAGTTTTAAACACACAAGATCAGCAGGAGCCTATAAAAAAGTAGTTGTACAAAGAGCTACTTGCTCATCAACCCTGAAAGATTCAAAGTTTCCTACATACCTTAAACTCAAACCTGGGGGAACTGAAGCTGAAGGTAACTCAGTTTTTAAGGTCTGTCCTTACAACTATTGTTCTCTTAACGGTCATCACCATGTCTCTGCACCTCCCTTGAAGCGATTCTTATCTTCGAAACGAAGGCTGATGAAGACTCTGAAAGATAAACCAGAAGTTTCAGAGGGAGACATTTTCATTGAAGTCTATGTCCCACATACAGAGGTTGAGTCTGAGGATAGTGTTGATCATACTGGTGACAGTAATGTATTGTCAGGCATAAGATTCAGACTTGAAGATGAAGATTATGCAGCAACTCCTGTTCGAAGACAGACATCAGTTGACAGCGAGTTTTTTGGTGAAAATTCGGACATGGAGTGGGAAGAGGGGCAAAGTGTTGCCACCAATTTCGAATCATGTGACATTTTTGTTGAGACAGATTGCAGTAAGGAGGAAGAGAAAGCAGGTTATGAGTTGGATAAGAGCGTTAGCGAGTATTCGGAGTTTGTAGCTGCTGATGAATATTCACCATATTGTCAGGATGAAATTGTGGAGTGCCTGCATTTCACTGATACTGATTCTTTGCCAGATAGTGAGTTCACTGAAACAGGTATCCTCACTATATTATTGTTCATTATATTTTGCTAAGGTCATAGTTAAGGTACTAATTTCACTACTTTGTTAAAGATAATTAATATGGAACATGAAGACACTACATCTAGAATCTAGGTGTACTGTAAAATGAAGTTTACATATACGAGTTTTTGGTAGCATGACTAGCATCTGCCTTGCTCAGGTTTAACTATATAGTAAATAGTTTGTGGAGAAAATATATAGAAATAACTTCAAAGTAAAATTTCTGTACAGAAAACATGGCCAATTAGCCAGATTGATAATAAACTTAATATACCTTTGCCACATTGGTAATTTTTATTGGCGATGGCGACAAAATAATATCAATATAAACATAGACGACATATATATGCAGCTATGTGTGTTAAGTAGTGATGTGTGCTTTTTCCCCCTCCTTTGCAGCTATGTTCTACTGTGGCGAAGGTATGTTAACTACATAGTAATTTTGTGAAAGAAAAACCTAGGATCGTTGAATCCTGACTACATCACTGTTGTGCTCAGTCGCTCATTTACAACAAAAATATTTATGCGGAGAAAATATGAAGTTACACATAAAAATCAATCTAACAAGACTTCAAATGACCATATTTTTGTTATATTATTTGTGACAATCAACGATCATGATCTTGGAGCTAAAATCGAGATATTCAATTGGCGAATATTAAATAAAATCAGGAGGACTATCAAACAATTATGTAGGATTGATTAGAGTGGCGGCGGATCCCCACTTGGGATAGTGTGTTAAGTAGTGATTAGATCAATTATCCACAAAATTTTTGTTTGATACCATAAATAATTGCATCCTGATTATGACATGTATTGACATCTAATGCAGGTGAAAAGCACATGGAAGAGCTAGTTATGGTCACAGATGATATGAATATATCTCAGCCAAATAATGAGAGAGCTGAGGATTTTCACCTGGCTGATAAAGCAACAGTCCATGCAGGACAGCTAGATAAGTCCAATGATTTCCAAGCCAGAAATCTGCCTGATTTCCCCGTAGAAATTACATTAACAGTAAATGAAGAACCTGACTCTTACCAGGTTGAAACTGATGATGATGAATCAGATATCGGAAACTACACAGTACGAGAAATCAGAGAAGAAGATGCTACTGAATTCATGGAAGAAAGTGAGCCAAGTGAGGAATCAAAACTACCAATTACTGATAATTTAGAAGCTTTTATTACAAAGGAAGAAATTTGTATGGTGGATAATGATGATCAAGCTGCAACTGATGAGGCCGGATCTGGGAAGGAAGATGCAAGCTATTGTAATACTGATGATGGGAATTTCTTTCTAGTGAAAGGCGGCGATAACTGTGTCAGCAAAAGATCAGTAAACTCTGAGGAAAAAAATGAATTGAGAAAGGTAAAACTTCATATAGATGAACATGATATTGCTGAAGTGAAATCAGGAATACACAAGACAGAAGAATCAGATGCAGTATCTGTTATCAGAAACAGTATGCAAGATGCCAGGAATCTGAGTTCCAACACAGGAGAATCTGATGCCAAAATGGAACTCCTGGACAGCTGCAACAAACTAAAGAGATTGTCGCGATGCAGGAAAGCACATGAAGATGTTGAGGAAGCGAGAGAATTCAACCCACGAGGTCCAAACTTTCTAACAGTTGAACTAGAACCAGAAGCAGAGAAGGTGGATCTGAGGCACCAAGAGATGGACGAGAGGAGAAATACAGAGGAGTGGATGCTCGACTATGCACTGCAGAAGACAGTCAACCAACTTGCTCCAGCTCGAAAAAAGAAAGTGGCATTACTGGTTGAAGCTTTTGAATCAGTTCTACCGATCCCAAAGTATGAAAACCACATCAGAAGACATTCAACAGGTTTCGCTCGTGCAAGCCCTATTCAAGCTTGCAGCTAAGTTTCTCTTAAGGAAGGTAATTATAGAACCACCTACTTTAATATAATCCTATGTTACTCAGACACACGCATGTAGTCGTGTTGGTTCCAAGTGCCTGACTTGGCATAATTTATGAAAAATTTCAATGTCATTGCTTCAATGAAGTGCCAAAGTGTTCGTAACCATGTGGTAGTGTCAAGGATCCAACACGATACTTAGACGATCAGAGTAGCTTATCTTTGATCGCTCTTTTTTTTGTTATGATGCGTATGGTTTACCAGCTACTAGTTTTGTAATGCAGATTGATAATTGATAGTAAGGACATGAAGTTTACAAGTGATCTTACTATGCCGAAAGATGGCAAGGAGATGCCGCTTGTAAGTTATCATCCAGCTAAAGAATGTACTGAACATGAGTTGCTGCTCAGATGATCAGAATTTCAAATTAGAACTCTTTGTGTATTATACATTATGTATTGACTTTGTAATCCACTCTCATTACATTTACTGCAAACCTTTTGATGGGAGTAAGAAATTGAAGTTTGTGATCGTACAACTTAAGTTGTGATGGATTTGTGAGAAAGAAGTTTTTCCCTCTCTGATTTATGGCCTTGTTCTGCATTTGTGTGGACTTTGCTTTTTATTATTCTTCATTGTGAACAGTTATGGTTATTTATGATACGTGCTACTTCAATCACACAAACTAAAGGAGTAAGGACATGAACAATTCATAAGTCTTCGTTAGGATGTTCGGACAAAGTTGTCATATATCCTGAAAATGTATAGTTTTGGTTTGTCATTGAATTTTCCAAGACATTTGAACTTCTTTTAAGTGTTCAAGAGTAAGAGAAGTAAGAGATTCTAAGTCCAAATTCCTAACGACTATCAATCTAGCAAGCAATTTCAAGCAATAAACAACGAATGAAAAGAAGGCAATGAAGAGACAAAAACAATTTTTTTCATAAGTCATAATAGTGCTGCCAATTTTGAATTATTCTCAATACAAAATCATCGAATTTTAAATAGCAATTCCATTTATTTCTTCTGTTTCAAGGTCAAATTTTGAAAATTTCGATTTAATATTATCTTAATATAGTGTAAGATATGCGTAGATACATAATCGTATCTCCCCATTTAGCACCCAATAATGAAACATACCGTGATCCTAATTGGTCCATACAATGAAAGAGCAATCCAACAAGCTAAGCCAAATCGTTTTAAGAACATACAACGTATTTAGTTATTGCAATCCCGGCCAGTTTTAAAAGCTCAATTAATTACTCATGATAATTTATTGCATTTCGAAAAGTCCAATTAATTATTCCAAACAATTAATTGTATTTTTATTAATAAATATAAATTACTCTTGATATTTATTTTCTAAAGGATATTATGAAAACAGATCTTATTCCTTGAGATAACTTATTTACGAATCTAAAAGATATTATTTAATCAAAGATAAATAGAAATATTTTAACAAACAAAATCCGGTCAGATATACGGTTGCGTGTTGCGCAACCAGATGCGTCAAGCGCTCTAGGATGCGTGCGCACAACATCGAGACAATCATGCGAAACACAGAGATGCAAAAGCACCTGAGCGGACGCATGAAGGCTGTGTCAGGCACAGGGCCCGTGCACCAAACACATGGTTATACAAGATCTAGGCGACAAAGGTATAATTCTTTATGGTCAATTCCAATTTAATTTTTATTCTACTAATAATAAACTACTTTTTATGATGTAGATCCTCAAAGACTTAATGTTAATCTTGTATAATTTTCTCTAATATTTCCTTTTCTTTTTTCAAGATTATGTTATGCTATATGCTTAATACTTTCACAACCGCACATGTTTATTTTTGTTAATTACAAGACCTAAAAAAAAATTCTAATTCTAAATTCAAATAATTTGGACAATTGGATTAGGTTCCCTATAATTTTGATTGCTTAAATAACATGTCATCAAAATAATCTTTTGTATTTAATGAACCAACCTAGAGTAATTTTATTTTATATTGCATAAACATATTGCTTCGTTATTTATTCGCCTAAAACTAAACATGAATCATATTAAGTAAATGCCAATTATGGGCGATTCTGATTCCTCATCATATTCATAACCTCAAAACCCCCCCCCCCCCCGCCAAACTCTATCTTAGCTTGGTTCCTTAGTTTGACCAATTATGAAGTCCTAACGCGAAAATCTGCATTTGTTAAGTCCCTAGTCCTTATGGTTTCCCAAATATCTAAATAGGTTTATATGTCTTCCTTTAAAGATTTGTTGATTCCCAAAGCAAAAATTTTGTAATGAGATAGTCAAATACATGTTCGTTCATCCCGCATAGGCAATTAAAACACGGTTACTATATGTCTATATTTATTTCACAGGTATAAACTAATTATAAAAAAATGATGATTAACCGAGTGCATTCAAGACCCTAAGAAATAAAAAAGAGATACCATTAGAAAAAATATGATCATTTGAACCATTGATTTCCTATTCACGACCACCCGTGCTTTAAGAAAGTTGTCCATGGTACATTGGTATACTTTATAGTATATAGCAGTTTGAAATTATATTATTTCTCAAACCTGTATGAAATTATTTTTGACTTCTAAATAATCATTACTTTTATAGTTTTATAGAACCATGGGCATGATTTATGGCATGACTGAATTTAATGGTATCTGAATACACCTTTAAGTACTAGTATTTTCTCAAAAGAATCTCATTTTGCAAAGAACATACATGAATTTTATGATCATAGCATGTACCTTTGACATAACATTCACAAAATTTTCACAAAGGGGGTCTTTTTTCCGGTGGTAATAGTTTAATATGAAATCTATACAAATATATTAAAAGGCGTGCGAAAGAACGTCTATGTGCCACGTGGCGCTCTCCCTAACGAGTTTTAGTTCATGTAATCCATGTACATTAATTTTTTTTAGAAATTGCATAGTATAGGATTTGATCCCAAGACCTCAAGTACATATATTAAAGTCTTAACCACTAGACTAAATTATATTTAGTGTTATTATCTTAAAGTGTGATATTAATAAATGAAATTTTTTCTTACCCGAGGCATAGCCCGTGCCTAATAACTAGTTTAATTTATTAAAACCCAAAATAGACACTAAAACTTGGAAAATTCACTTGATAAATTAATTGGAACACAATGATAAAAACTTACAACTCTTTGTTACTCATGTTTTTCTATTCATTTTTTAAAATATGAATTATGAATTTATTTTTTGTCTTCAATAAACTACATTTTATACCACTCTGAAAGTGACTGACTTGGTGCTCGAGATTTAGGTCTTAATTTTATAAGGAGCAGTTGAATGTATGCAATATTATTGAAATATATTGTCTATATAACAAGTAGTTGAGTCACGTTTTTTTAATAAACTAAATCGAAAAATATATTTTCTATTTATTTCTTCGTATTTAGTACATAAGATAAATTCTAATGTCGCCACTTTTCTGTCTTAACTATTTCAAAATACTTATAAATATTTACACCATAATTTCAAGGGACGTATTATATGATTTTAAATTTATAATACAAAAAAAATTTCGTTCGATCTAAAAGCTAGTGATCGATATCGACACACAAAGTATACTAATTAAAAAGGAACGGATGGAGTATATCACGAGGACTTGGGACTTAGAAGAGCTTGAAACGTTTGAATACATGACTAGCTTCCTTTTCAATGAATTCCAATTGCCCTTGTGTAAGGTGCATGTATACAATCCAATCACCATTTCCTTTGCTACTAGGCATTGGCATAACATACCCTGCATTTCCACCCCATGGAAAATGATATGATCCAAATATTGGTTTACCCCAACCAAAATCAACCTTCGACACCGGAAATCGCTGCCCAGACGACACTACGAACGCCGGTCCGTCATCCCTCCCATTACTATAAATCTTTGCTAGACATAACTTAGGACGATGGACTTCCACCCAGTCGATCAAGTCTCGAAAATGCTCGTCACTCTTTACCTTTCTTAAAAACTCGTGCACGTCTTGTGCTATTAAATTCAACGGCTTTTCAATTAAATCACTTAGTTTTTTCTCTCCAAAAGGAACTGAAAGAACATTTCCGAAATAACAACCAATTATTTCCTTTTTGTGCATGCTGTTATTATCTCCTTTATTGATAACAAGTCTTGTCCTACCATCTACCACAATGCCCATTTTACATGTTATCGAACTTGCGACTTTTGGCTCATTTTGTGATATGCTAGCATGCTTCGAGATCAACTTCCACATGAACGCGCTGAAAGATTCGAGTTTAGTCCCATTTGTTTGAGACTGGAGATGACTTATTTCCTTAGCATTGACATGATATATGCGGCTTAGAAGGGGATCGTTTCGACATGGTGGAGTTTCATTATTGTTTTCTCTAGGAGGTAATAAGGTTGAAATAGGGATGTACATATCATTCAATGAGGGATCATAAGAAGAAGGGAGTCGAGGATTGAGGAAAGATTTTGTAAAAGAGGGCATCATTGTAAGTGGTTTTGAGTTTGCTAGCTCAGCCCATGATACTAAGAACATGTTGCCTGAGTATGCATCTGCAATTCGATGGTCAAATGTGCAGCCAACTACTATTCCTCCGCATTTCAGCTCTGTAGCCTGATTTGTGACAATTAAGGAAAGATTGTCAGGTGCAATGTTCTAAACTCATACTTCCTCCGTTCCATAATAAGTGAAACACTCCTCTCAAAAAGCTCTCACATAAAGAAGAGAAGTGTTTCACTTATTATGGAACGGAGGAAGTATATGATATCTAATACTCCATTATTAGTAGCTGCTCAACGAGCTGAGGGTGTTGTGATTTACACTTTATTATCAAAGATTGTCAAGTGCCAAAAGTTTGGTCAAAAGAACTCGAATGAATCGGGTTCACAATAACTTATTTTGCACCGAAAAGTATATGATATAGCCGGTTTTCATTTGATATAGTTATATTTCGTTTGTTATCGCCAGTTTTTGTATGATATTCACCTTATATGTAGTTAGTTTTTGTATGATATAAGTCAATTTTCTGATATAGTCTGTTGTCGTATAATATAGTATGTTGTCGAATAATATAGTTTGTTTTTTTCTTCTAATATAGTTTAGGTGCACAATAAATTATTGTAATCCTGGCCCAACCAAGACGTTTTGGAATTTGGTTGGCACGCACTTTAAAACCATCAAAGATAATATAAAATTTTCATATGAATAATTCCAACTGATAGCAATATAGTTGGTCTTCCCATACTTATCTCAATTTAATATAACTATCTATATAAATAGGGATTCTCAATATATAGCACAAAGAGCGTCACCAATAAAACTAATAAGTATAAAATATACTTTCTTCGTTTTTTTTTTTCTCTATTTGATATTATGAGTGACCAAAGTAAGTCAAAGTAGGAAGATCATTTTGAAACAAATGGAGTATGTTCCATTAAAAAAAAGAGTCAAGTGTGTTATCTAAACAAAATTTTAAAATGTTATTCTAAAACATACAACATCTGCTCTAAAACGTTAAGTATGTCACTCAAAAAAAAAAAAAAAAGGTATATATGTTTATTTTTTTAAAAAAAGTTAAGTATGTTTTAAATAATGTTGCATGCATTTTAAACCGTAATATATTATGAAGTATATAATAAACGTTTTTAAGTAAGGATTCATTCTCACATAAGGACCATAACCTAAAATGAGAACATAAAACTAATTTAGGCCTCAATAGATCATCATAAGGATGTTCAAGTTGTTTTTTTGTGTCATTCATTATATTTTTGTAATTAATTCAGAACCTACAAAATTGGTTCCCAACTTCAGTAAAAGTAAAGCAAATTAGTAGCAGTAGATGAAATCGATCGAAAAGTAAGGAAATCGGGAACACGTTTGTGAAGTTGCAATATTACGAAAAATGTCATTAATAACTGTTAAAATACATCTCCTACTTTGGTCAAATATTGCTACTCTAATGTAGATTGTAAAATCTACCGTCCTAGTTTCCTACACCCCCTCCCTAAAGCCTATAGTATACCTTAGTTGAAAATTTTGCCAAACATTAATTGCTAGTGTGAAAGGAGCAAAAGCAATAGTAGAGTGTAGTAGTATAAATAGGTGTTGTATGTATGTTGCAATGTGTGCTCAGAAAACTTTGAGTGCTAGCTACAAGAAGTAGTAGTTGTACTACGTTAGTTTATTTCTAAGTGGAGAGAAATTGTAAAGGAGTGAATTCTATCAATTTCATGTAAGAGTTCTATCACTAAATAATATAAGTGTGTTTAGTGTTTAGATGTGAGCAACACTTTAATTTTTATATCCACTTATTTGTTGTTAATCTTTCCACATAATTACCCCAAAATATCTTACAATTGGTATCAGAGCCATTCGTTCCGTTAAATTTTTCGGGACCATTTTTTGGTAAATATCGGTCGGGGACTGATATTATTGCAACGGTATAGTCAAAAATATTTTTTGCTAACTTAACGGTCGGGGACCGTATTGCGAGGTGTTTTTCCATTAGTGCACAGTCTGGGACTGTGAAGCTTGTTGGTCAGGGACCAAGCTTACTTGTGTATTGCCGGGCAACACCAAGTCACAAATGGCGGATATTGCTAGTTCGTCTAGTAATATTGAGAAACTCAACAATGGAAATTACAGTACGTGGAGTACACGTATGCAATTCTATTTGTTGGGACAAGATCTTTGGGGTATAGTCGGTGGTAATGAAGTTACAATACCAACCGATCAAGAAGAATTAAAAAAGTGGAAGATTAGGGCCGGAAGAGCCATGTACGTGCTAGCAGCAACCGTCGATGACGAGTTGTTATACCGCATCAAGGATGCAAAGACACCCAAGGAAGCGTGGGACACCCTTGCAGCTTTGTTCTCTAAGAAGAACGATGCTCAACTTCAGCTTCTCGAGAATGAGTTGTTGTCGATCCAGCAGAACAACATGACGGTGAATCAGTATTTCACCAAAGTTAAAACTTTGTGTGAGCAAATCACAAAGTTAGATCCTGAAAATCCCATCACAGAGACGAGGATGCGCAGGATTATTGTCCGTGGCTTAAAGCCTGGATACAGTAGTCTTGTCACGGCGATCCGAGGTTGGGCTACACAACCATCTCTAATTGAGTTTGAGAATGTGTTAGCCAACCAGGAGGCTCTAGAAAATCAGATGTCTGGAGTTTCCGTCAAGGATGAAGAGAAAGCTCTTTTTGGCAACAAGAAGTCAAATAAGGGAGGTGATAAGACAGGCGAGTCAAGTAATCAACATGGCAAGTCAAACAGACAGACATGGGGATTCAGAAAAGGACAACGTAGAGGAGGCTTCCATCGAGGGGGAGCTCGACAAGATCGACAACAGGATGAGAAGGAAGGAAAAATCAAACACGACGAGATGTCGTGTGTTATAACTGCAAGAAGAAGGGACACTATGCTCGAGACTGTTGGTCCAAACCAGCAGAAGGGAATGCTGCAACTTCCGTGGAGCATGAAAGCCGAAGTGAAGTCGAGTGGGATGCACAAGCATCCTACGCAGTTGAAGAGGAACAGATCTTCGACATGGAGGTAGTGTCACCCAGCAGTACGGAGCCAGAGGAAGCTGCACTTGTCGTAGTCAACGACAAGATGATCAATTACAAAGATGATTGGATCATCGATTCTGGTTGCTCCAATCATATGACTGGAGACAAAGAGAAATTTATGAGCATGTCCGAGTACAAGCGTGGTCGAGTTGTAATAACAGCAAACAACTCAGAATTGCCAATAACCCATATTGGCAAGGCAGTGGTGATTCCACGATTTAGCAACAAGCAAGTTCAGCTGGATAATGTCTACCATGTTCCTGGTATGACGAAGAACTTGTTGTCAGTTTCACAACTGACATCATCCGGAAACCATGTTGTTTTTGGTCCTCGTGACGTGAAGGTGTACAAGACAATGGAAGGAAATTCTTCTCCTATATTGGTGGGACGACGTCTTGAATCAGTCTATGTCATGTCTGCTCAAACGGCATATGTAGACAAGGCGAGGAAAAATGAGACAGCTGATTTATGGCATGCACGCTTGGGTCACGTGAGCTACAACAAGCTCAAGGTGATGATGAAGAAGTCGATGCTCAACGGTCTTCCTCAACTAGATGTCAAGGAAGATATAGTTTGCGTTGGATGTCAATTTGGTAAAGCACATCAACTTCCATATAAGATTCAAAGTTTCAAATCGAAGGAACCTTTGGAGTTGGTTCACTCAGATGTGTTTGGTCCAGTAAAAGCAAATTCAGTGAGTGGCTTACGTTATATGATAACTTTCATTATGATTTTTTTAGAGGTGGGATTTATGAAAGAGAAATCTGAAGCATTTGGCAAGTTTAAGCTGTTTAAGGAAACAGTAGAAAAAGAAGTTCGTGGTAAAATTCAGTGTCTACGTACAGACAACGGAGGAGAGTATACATCCAGAGAATTCTCCCAATACTTGCAAGATTGCAAGGTCCAACGCCAGCTCACTTGTCCAAATACTCCACAACAAAATGGAGTAGCTGAAAGAAAGAATCGACATCTTGCAGAGACATGCAGAAGCATGTTACATGACAAGAACGTGCCACCGCGTTTTTGGGTTGAGTGTATGAGGACAGCGACACATGTGACAAATCGATTACCTCAAGCGAGACTAGATTTTGTCTCACCATTTGAGAAGCTAAGAAAGATGAAGCCAGCAGTGAGCCATTTTCGAGTATTCGGATGTGTATGCTACGTCTTTGTTCCTGAGCATATGCGTAGCAAGTTTGATAAAAAGGCTATTCGTTGTATCTTTGTAGGATACGATGATCAAAGAAAAGGTTGGAGGTGTTGTGATCCAACAACAGATAAATGTCACGTGTCACGAAATGTGGTGTTTGATGAAGCATCATCTTGGTGGTCACCACAAGCTGTATTATTGCCAAACTCGAATGAGATCGAGGAAAAGCTTCAAGAAAAGATGGACGAGAAAGACGAAGGTCAGTCTAGTCAAGATGGCGGTAGTCTTGAGATGGAGATATCTCAACCTACACCAACAGAAAGAGAGAAAAGTTCATGGCAAACAGGAGCACATCATAGAAATATTGAAGAAGAAAGGCCAAGTCAAATTGAAATTTTGAAGAAGAAGAACCTCACCCAGCACTGCGCAGGTCCACAAGGCAGAAAAAGCCAAATCCAAGATATGCAAATGCTGCAATGGTTGAGGATGTAAAAGAGCCAAATAGTTATGATGAGGCAGCTCGAAGCAAAGATTGGAGAAAAGCCATGGAAGAAGAAATTCAAGCTCTGCACCAGAACGAAACTTGGGAGTTAGTGCCAAAGCCTCGAGAAGTTCAACCTATTTCTTGCAAATGGTATACAAAGTGAAGACTAGACCTGATGGTACCATTGAAAGGTACAAGGCACGATTGGTAGCTCGAGGATTTTCTCAGCAATATGGGCTAGACTACGATGAAACATTTAGTCCAGTTGCCAAGATTACTACAGTTCGTGTTTTACTAGCACTTGCAGCTAGTAACTCTTGGAAGCTCTGGCAGATGGATGTCAAAAATGCATTTCTACATGGTGAGTTGGATAGAGACATCTACATGGATCAACCTAAGGGGTTCGAGAATCAGTTTTATCCACACCATGTATGCAAGCTGAAGAAGGCGCTTTATGGTTTGAAGCAAGCACCACGCGCCTGGTATGGAAAGATAGCAGAGTTTCTGTTACAGAGTGGTTATTCTGTAGCACCAGCCGATTCGAGCTTATTTGTGAAAGCTCAAAATGGAAAGTTGGCAATAGTTCTTGTATATGTGGATGATCTTATCATCACAGGAGATTTTGAAGAGGAGATTCAACAAACAAGAGCTAATCTTTCAGTACGTTTTCAAATGAAAGAGCTCGGAGAATTAAAACATTTTCTTGGTCTTGAAGTCGAGCGGACTAAGGATGGGATATTTCTATGCCAACAGAAATATGCCCGTGATCTTCTAGAAAAATATGGAATGGTCGATTGCAAGCCTATGTCAACTCCAATGGAGGTTAATGCAAGGTTATGTTCAGTCGAAGGCAAAGATCTAGAAGATGTGACCATGTACAGACAGTTGGTGGGAAGTCTTATCTATCTCACGTTATCCAGACCAGATATTGCTTATGCAGTGAGTGTGATTAGTCGGTTTATGCAAAAACCGATGAAACGTCACCTGGAGGCAGTACGACGGATATTAAGGTACGTGAAAGGGACCATTGACTATGGAATCGTGTACCGCAATGATAAAGAGTTTGAAGTTGTCGGATACTGTGATGCTGACTATGCTGTGATCTTGACACACGTCGATCAACTACGGGTTATGTGTTCAATCTGGGTTCTGGAGTAGTCTCTTGGTGTAGCAAGAGACAACCAACAGTGTCACTATCAAGTACGGAAGCGGAATATAGAGCGGCGGCTATGGCAACACAGGAGTGTGTATGGTTGACGCAAATACTCAAGGATCTGCATCAACCAATTGATCGGGGAATCAAATTATGCTGTGACAATCAGTCCGCGATACGTTTAGCGGAGAATCCTGTTTTTCACGCAAGGACAAAACATGTGGAGGTACATTATCATTTTGTCCGAGAGAAGGTTCTATGGGGTGAGATTGAACTTGAACAAGTGAACACGGAGAACCAAGTTGCAGATATATTCACAAAAGGTCTTGGAGGACCAAAGTTCGAAAAGTTTCGAAAACAACTTGGTATGACCTCTAGACTATCTCTTTGAGAAAGTAGTCGTTGAGGGGGAGTGTTAAAATACATCTCCTACTTTGGTCAAATATTGCTACTCTAATGTAGATTGTAAAATCTACCGTCCTAGTTTCCTACACCCCCTCCCTAAAGCCTATAGTATACCTTAGTTGAAAATTTTGCCAAACATTAATTGCTAGTGTGAAAGGAGCAAAAGCAATAGTAGAGTGTAGTAGTATAAATAGGTGTTGTATGTATGTTGCAATGTGTGCTCAGAAAATTTGAGTGCTAGCTACAAGAAGTAGTAGTTGTACTACGTTAGTTTATTCTAAGTGGAGAGAAATTGTAAAGGAGTGAATTCTATCAATTTCATGTAAGAGTTCTATCACTAAATAATATAAGTGTGTTTAGTGTTTAGATGTGAGCAACACTTTAATTTTTATATCCACTTATTTGTTGTTAATCTTTCCACATAATTACCCAAAATATCTTACAATAACATAGCTAGGAAGCAAATAGACCATGTAAATTTTGATAATCTGATCTAAATGACTAGATTGGTTATTTGCTCTATGGTCTCATATTAGACTTGGTTCTCATTGGAACTTTATTTGTATATAGGAAAGGATCACGTGAAACACCATTCTTTATACTGAAAACTGAAAACTGCAACATAAAATGAGCAAAAAAATTCTTAAAATGAGCAAAAAAAAAAAATTAAAAGGAGCAAAAAATTGTAAAATGAACAAAAGTTTCTTAAAATAAGCAAAAATGTAAAATGAGCAAAAAGAACCTAAAATAAATAGAAATTTGTAAAAAATGAGCAAAAGTTTAATTTTTTTAAAATGAACAAAAAATATAAAATGAGCAAAATACATATAATGAAAAAAAAAATTGTAAAACGAGCAAAAAATAGTAAAAAAAAGGATAATGTTATATGTAGTACTAAGAATTCAATACATTTTCCCCTCAAAAAAAAAAAAAAGAATTCAATACATTTCTTTAAATAAAAACAGTTTAAGAATTCAAGGCATATTTTTACATCAACTGAGGTAATAAATGTTTGATTCCAATATTTTATTTCCATTTTAAACACCTTATACATAGCTCTAAGAGCTATGTATATCATTTTCCTTAAAATAATCATACCTGTACAGAGAGCACCCTACTTTGCTTGGGAAGCAACAACTTGCCCTCAACGCTCTCATCCGGATTATGAAGGTTGAGCTCACATAGCTCAATGTTAGCGTAAGCTTCAACGAACTCAACTCCTTGGTTGTTGCACAAGATCTCGGCTTCACCCTTAGAATTGCGAACGACGTCACCGGAAAACACGTAAAAATGAACCAAAGCTTGAGCCAAGGCTGTTTTCAGAGTGCTAACCATTAGCTCAAATGACCAAAATCGGTAACTATAACTTGGCCTTTTATAGCATAAAAAGACACCCACATCTTTAGGAGGCAATAGCAAGTCTAAGTTGGAGAGTGGTAAATTATGCTGCACTATTGGGTGCATTGGCACCACTCTCTCCCTCTTTTTGACCCTTACTTGGAATTCTTTTGTGGCCACCATATTTTTCTCTCTTTCTAACGTAAGTGTATCTTCTTAAATTATATCATATGAAAATGTTTAAGTACAAGGAAAAATGATTGGTGGATAAGATTCGGTTCATTACGTATAAGTTATATGACAGAAAAAAGGTGAGGTAGGTCTACCTTCGTATTTTTTCAGTTGCACCGTACCATTTGCATTTTGACGCTATTGATTAACTAACTTTGTTAAACTATCTCATATCATTTTATAAGAAAATATATAATCAAGTGGGTCTTGTTAGATTCGTTTCAATGCTAACTAAGATTTCAAATATCAAATTTTTATAATTTTACTTACACCCAATAAAAAATATTAATGTTCGAAAAAGTGTGTAGGCAAATGTGAAAAACAAATGGTGCAACTCAAAAATAAAGAAGTAGTATATGGAAGTCAGCAGCAACTGCCTAAGAGAATTTGCAAAATGATCTACAACACAAGACCTACCCATTATTGTAGAAGGTCAAAAGGAAAATAATGTCATTCAAGTGTCTTATTTTGTAAGAAAAATAATGTATTACTTCCTACTTTTATTTAACAACACCATACATTGACTTTTAATTTATATATAAGAAAAAAATAGTTATACAAGTTTTAATAGATTCGTCTCAATTTTTCATAACTTACGTATAATTAGAGATAATAATGATCCACTTTATCTGCTAATAGATATGTCAAGTCGTATGGGTACACCTTAGAAAATTATATATATGGAGGTAGAAAATCTGTGTATATCTTTATGTCGATTTTTAAGAGTTATACTATACCTCCGTTTTTAATAGTTGTATCATATTATTTTTGTGATTTTATGTATTAACAATTAGTCTTGTAAGAGAAGTCTACTTTTAATTTAAAAATAGGCGCGCCCAAAGTTCAATATTACGAAGATAATGAACCACATTTTTAAACATAGTGACTACTTTAATATATTTAGTGACTATTTTAATCTATATAGGAACTAATTTAATATATTCAATCACATTCTTTAATTTATTTAATTGGTTTAATCCATTTAGTGACTAGTTTAATCCATTTTGTAAGACTGTCAGGCTATTTCTAGAAATGATTTGTTGCAACTTGATATTCAATTAGGAAATAAAGAAAAGAGAAGAGAAGAGACAACTACGATGGTGCAAGATACATAAAAATAGTGTTGGGTTAGAGAGAAATGGAATGAGTTTGTTAAGAGAATGTACACTTAAGTTGTCTAATTTTATATTAAAATTAGATCGTCTATTATAATAATTTGTGATGTATTACTTAATCATTTCCTTTTTGGAAAAGATTTTCTCCTCACATGTGCTTTGTTTAATACTCTCAACATATATTTATACAACAACTCTAAATATGCGTGTCAATTGCTTTGAGTACAAATAAAATAAATCGTAGAAAGTACATAATATATTTATCTTAAGACTCATTTTTATAAATACGCAAATTATTAGAATAGGCGGTATAATTTTAACATAAAATTAGACTAGTCCGGGATTGAATTTTTCTAACAAGCCCATTCCATTTTAATCTAACCCAACACTATCTTAGTCATCCCTTATGTTCTCATTCCTTTGTTTTCTTGATTTTCGATCTACAATAGATCTTTTCAAAAGAGTAACTCGGTAATCTTATCGAACGGATTAAACTAGTCACTGGCGTTTGGTTCACAAAATATAGGTATGAGGTATGGGGTTCGAATGGGCTAAACCCATACCTAGTGTTTGGTTAGTAAAATTTTGATTTTAAAACCAATACCTTAAACCCATGAGGTATGGGGTTGAGAAACCCATGGGGGGAGGTGGGTTTGGCTCATTCCAACCCTAGGTATCAAATTATTTAAGATAAAACATCTTGTTGCACAAAAATAAAAAACGCTCATCTTCTTCCTTGTGATACTACTGCCTGCCGAAGCCAGGTACTCCATGTTTTTCTCTACTTTCTTCTACTGCAATTTTTTTTTGTCTTTTAGTTCTTAATTTGCTTGTGTGTCAATTACACCAAGATATTTGTTTTAACCCACCCTAAACATATCGATACTTCCTTCTTCATTAATTTTGATACAACAAGATAATCGCTCTCACGTTTGTTAATTTTGTCATAGTGTGTTGTGTGCATATTTTTGTCAATAAATTTTCCTTTAGCCCTTTAGCATCTTGTTCTGTATTTTTTGTATGCTCATTGATTCTCCTGCTAGATTAATCATGAGCTTCTATTTGAAGAAAGTTTGCGTGGATTACTCCACAGTATACTGAAGTTCTTGTGTGTTAGGTTCTTAATATTGGTGTTTT
This sequence comes from Beta vulgaris subsp. vulgaris, assembly GCF_026745355.1. Lineage (NCBI taxonomy): Eukaryota > Viridiplantae > Streptophyta > Magnoliopsida > Caryophyllales > Amaranthaceae > Beta > Beta vulgaris. The sequence goes on along the minus strand of NC_079209.1, from coordinate 2,219,208 downwards.
TTTTTTTTTACAGAATAGTAAGTGATTTATATTATTTGTTGGTGATAATAGTGCTATGTTTTTTTTTTTTTGACAGAATTATAAGTGCTCTATATTATTTGTTGGTGATAATAGTGTTATGTTTTTTTTGACAGAATAATAAGTGCATATATATTATGTGGCAATTCTAAGTAGATGATTTAGTAATATATGACTATTAGTCTTGTAGAATTTCAGATTCATTCTTATCCTCGTTAATTCATTAAAGTTAATTAATACTTACAACTACTTATAATTATGTATTTATGTGATGAAATACAGAAAAAAAAACATTAGAATTGCTTTATAGTATCACAGTTGAATTATTCAAAACAAGACATAAGACAAAATAAAATAATATTAATTTCATTCCTGATTCCAGAGACATTTTAAACCAAACACTAGGTATGGGGATAATTTTGATTCCAGAACTGAACCAAACACATGGTATTAGGAATCAAGTTCCAACCCCATACCACTCTTATTTGATTCCTGATTCCAAACCCATACCAACCTACGAACCAAACGCGGAGTTTTCCCAATTCTAGCACTTTATGATATTAACTTGAGGTCACATGGTCAAATCTTATACGGAGCATTGTTTCTACTTTTTTCTATATATGTATATTAATGACATGAAATGAAACAACTAAGGGGACAGTGCCACATGTCATATAGATTTACTTTGGAACACTTTTTAATATATTTGTATAGATACATAGCCCATGAGATAGACGACCTAGATGAAATGTACACAATAATGAAAAACTTAAATAAATAAAAGAAATTGTCAATATATATACATATACATATATATATATACATATACATATACATATATATACATATACATATACATATATATACATATACATACATATACATACATATACATATACATATACATATACATACATATACATATACATATACATACATATACATATACATATACATATACATACATATACATATACATATACATATACATACATATACATATACATATACATACATATACATATACATACATATACATATACATATATATACATATACATATACATATATATACATATACATATACATATATATATATATATACATATATATATATATATATATATATATATATATATATATATATATATATATATATATATATATATATATATATATATATATATATATATATATATATATATACAAATGCCTTGATACCACATGTACTCTCCCCTCTCGCACACAATCAAATGAGACATTAAGCAATAAAAATGTTTGTTTCAAGACTTGAACCCATGACCTCTCATTGAATATGTTAATGCACTACAATACTCATGTTCGTTTTTGTGAGGGAAAAAATCATTTAAAAACAAGATACTATTTCTATTTTTGAAGACTTCAAATGCACGTTGATAATTAATCCGAAACGTATCGCCCAAGATAAGAACTGGTTTAATCTATAACGGTACTTTTCGCTATGTTTTGTTGTTATTCGAATAGTATGTTTTTGTCATATGATTTGATTTCCATCCACGGTTTGGTATGATTGACAACTAATTAATTAGTTCTACTTAAAGAATTTTTTTTATTTGGTTTGGTTATATATGTAATGGCGTGGGCAAGAGCCTGATGTCGTGGGTTGCTCTAGTCATATGATTTGTTATTCGAATTGTATGTTTTTGTCATATGATTTGATTTCTATCCACGGTTTGGTATGATTGACAACTAATTAATTAATTAGTTCTACTTAAAGAAATTTGTTTTGGCTTTGGTAATGTAATGGCGTGGACAAGAGCCTAATGTCGTGGGTTCCTCCAGTCCCCATGACAAGGTATATATTATGTTCTCATGTCATATCTAAAGATGACGTCTATTTCATGTAACATAAGTTCCCGCACATATTTTATTTTATGAGCTCTTTTGAGAATTCATGGTAAGATAAATTTCCTCTGAAATGTTCTCGCATAGGAAACACTCACCTAGAGGTCCAACAAGTCCCAATCCTCCAACAATATTGAAATCACCAAGATTTGAACTTTGATCTACCATGTGAAAAATAGGAAGCCGATCCAAGGGCCCTTGGTAGTTTCAATACATACATAATGAACAAGGATAAAGTAGAAGTTGGAAGTTAGTTGTTACCTTGTATATTTTTATGCATTTTAAACGCTCCCCCCCCCCCCCAAAATCCTAGCCTTCCTTATCCCTTCTTCATCAGTTAGGGGTTGTCATGGATGTTTTCATCCATAGTAATCCCCTTTTCCCCTTTTATTATCTGTTTTTAGTTCTTTTTCTTGTTTTGTTGAATAAATTGGTAATCTCTTTGTGAGATTTTTTTATTCTCGATCTGTTGTGGAGATCTCCTTCTCTCTTATGGGAGTTGTGAGTAGGTTTTTTTGTTTTTAGATATGAGAAATCATTCTCGGTGGTTGAAGTTTGAGACTCAACATGAAGGTATTGGAATCTCGGATGCGGTAAACATGGCTCGATAAAGAATGTTCTTCCCAAACTATGTCAGAACGATAGGCTTCCTCATCAATATAGTTGTTTGATTCAGCAAATAAAAGAGGGTTGCATTGTATTGTTCGATTTGGTTCATTGCAGTTTTTTCATAGACGAATTTCATGGGGGCTGTGGGGGTGGAAGGGAGGGATGGGGGATGACTAGCAGCGGGAGGGGTGGTGGGTTAGGGTTAGGATTAGAGTTTAGGGGTTTAAAGGTTATGGTTAAGAGTTAATAATGGCAAAATTGTAAATAAAACAAACATCAACTTAATGTCCGTTAGAAAAAGGGCATTTAGTGAAAGTTTCGAAAACACAATGATATTTGAAATATTGAGGGTATATATGGTGAATTTCATGATTTATCGGATGTATATCTAAAATCCCTTTTGTTTAACAAAGACGTGGTTTTATATAGGGGGTGTTTGGCAATTAGAGTTTTGGAGCAAAAAGAGAGGTTTGGACCATTTTTAGAGTTTTGACTAGTCAAAAAACGCTAAAAGGGAAGTTTGGTAGAATAGAGTTTTAGAGAGAGTTTTGGAATGAAAACCCTCAAAATAAAAAAGCTCCTATTAGGAGCTTTTTCTTTAGAGGATTAGGTAGAAATATGTTTAATGACTTTTTTGCCTCTAATAATAATACTACACATATGTATTAAAATGTCTATAAATGTCATTTTACACAAACAAATGACAATAAGCTTTTAGTAATCAGTTAATTTTTACCAAACACATTTATAAAAAAAGTTGTCAAATCAGCAGTCAAATGTGCTGAACAAAAAGTTAAAATTCTATTAGCAAACTCTAAACTATAACAGCTAAACTCTAAACTATATTTGCCAGAGGCTCCCAGTCTCCCACCATAAATGGTGCTAGAAGTGTCTAATCCCACACTCCCACCACCAATTACCATCGTCCGGCTAATTTGGTTTGTGGCACATGCGCAATTGCAGAGTGTGATTTGGCTACTTTTTGTTGGGCCATTATGTTTCTAATGGTCTATTACTTACGAAAATAAATAATGATGTTCCATAACAAAGAGATACAACAAATAAAAAATACAACAGATTGACGCACCCTCTATATTATAACTTTATAAGTGAATCTCTAAGGTAGGAGCTCCCGTCGTTCGAAGAGTTTCATAATTTTCTTTGTTCTTACCTTATAAAAAAAATATATAAGTGGATCTTTAGAGTTTCATTGGTCACCCATATGAACAAGAAGACCATGACGAAGAGAAAAATACTCATATTTGGAGCAACAGGGTATCTTGGTAGATACATGGTTCAAGCCAGCCTTACATTGGGCCATCCAACCTACGCATATACTCGCCCCCTCAATCAAAGTGGTGGTATTGGTAGAGATGCCAAGTTTGAGACGCTCCAAGATTTCAAAGCCAGAGGAGTGTCCATAGTTGAAGTACGTTTTTCTCTATTATTCAGTTGGAAATTATTATTAACGGCCTGTTTGGTAGTCGTTAATAAATTGCAGTAATGGGAATGTATTTTAAGTGTAGCTTACAAGGGAAGCATCCTTAAAATCTTTATTAGGGAGATAATTTCAACCCTCAAGTTTGTGTTTTTTCTCCATGGGGAAGCAAACTCACCCCTAATTTTCATTACCACTCATTACCACCTAACAAGGTGGTATTGGATGGGAATGAAAATTAAAGAAGAAAAATAGACACTATAGGATAAATTAGCATTACCATGGAAATGGATCATGATTTTCTTCACAAATTTACATATAAATTCATTCCCATTACCACCATTTATAACCATCTACCAAACGGACCGTAAGTGTTCATTTAGCAAATCAGGAAGATATAATTTTAGCAATTTTTTGCAAAAGTAAACTCGTTTTACGACAATCAAGTGATCAACTACTCCCTCTATTACTCTAAGTTCTTCCCTCGTTTCATTTACGATTTACATCCATTCTTTTAAGTTTTCTCCTCTTTTGCTTTATTCGTTATTTGGTAAAGTTTTGTTTCCTATTTGCACTACTTTATTCACTTGTTGGACTCACATAATTATGCATTATAGCTCACAACTATATATCTTCTATTTAAATAAACAAAAAGAATCCACTTACACACTCTTATCTCTTCCTTATCTTGATATCTGTAGCTACAGTAAATGAAAAGAACTTAGAAGAACGAAAGGAGTATATGGGATTTTTATGAAAAAATAATAAAGAAACACTATATAGGTTATACATTCGCAAAATTGTCAATTAATACAATATGTTTTATTTATTTATACTATAGATCCCAATTTTGAATATATAGAATTATAGATCAATCCCGAATTTTAAGGCAAACTTTTCTATATAGAAAAAGGTGTTACTATTTTTATATATAAACAAAGATCCAAAAACCAATTTAAAAAAATAATTGAAAAAAGGTATTTTAGCCATTCATATAATCATATTAATTAAAAAAACATTCACATAAAAAGGATGTCATAATAAATTACTCTCTCGATTTCTGGTTTATATTTCACTTTGGAAACGCAGAAGAACAAAAGTGAGAAAGATAAACCAAAAACGTGGAGATAGAAATTTTAAGGTGAGTATATTATATTAAAAATTGGACGATGTAGATACAAAAAAAAGAAAAAATAAATGGATATATTACTAAAAATAAAAAAATAACAGTGTGTAGATTAAAAAAAAATGAAGGTATTACTATAAAAAAAAAAATGGGTATGCCATAGTTTCGGCCTTTCGGGCTTACAATTTCTAGAAAGTTATATCTTTACGTAGACTTGAAATCCTTGTTGCATACTCCCTCCGTTTCATATTAATCTACACACTTTGACATTTTACACTATTCACAAATTACACTTTGACTCTCGTTAGTGATTTATACGTGAATAAAAGCATAGTCATGTGGGATCTTGTTAGATTTGTCTTAGTATGTATTTTATTAATATGTACTTTTTATAATTTTTACAAATACAAAACTAAAGACATATGTCTTCAAAGTTTTACATTGGCATGCGTGAAAAGTGTAAGTGTGTAGATTAAAATGAAACGGAGGGAGTATATGAGAAATGTAACATATTCAATGTTTGTGCAGGGAGAATTGGATGATCGTGAGAAGCTTGTAGGCATCCTTCGACAAGTTGATATTGTAATATCCGCGTTACCAGTTCCACAATACCTTGATCAACTTAAAATAATAAATGTTGTGAAAGAAGAAAGCCACATAGAGGTGATACTTCTGTTATTTGCCTAAATTCCATATATCATTGCAAAGTCAAGGGTAGAGGAATTTTTTTTTGACATCGAAATAACTTACATAGATTTAAAAACAATAACGAAAAGTACAAACTAGGAAGCTTAAAACTGAAATTTATTCTTTCTACACCAATACGCTAATCGACGTGCCTCGGCAACCTGTGTTTTCGGCACATGAAGCACAAGGCATGACAAGAAACTGTTTGCTATAGTAGAAAGACTCTCTAAAGTCCAGCGAATGGTGGTCTCATGTGGCCTCTTCGATCGAAGAGCTTGCACCAAGGTGTTAGAGGAAGTGCATAGCTTAATCCTGTTGTGGCCGATTTCGCGGGCCCAAGCTAAAGCGCGAAGACAAGCCAAAGCTTCTGTTTGGATGGTGGAAGCTGAGTAGCAAAGAACACCTCGTTGCAATAGGTAACCATGATCCCCCGTTTTACCCAGCCAAGCGATGCCACACATATATGGTGTCCTCGGAACTTTGTACCTGCAACATAAATTGTTAAGGAAAAAGGACTAGTAGGCTGTTGGCCGATATGCACACCTTGAAAGCCAGGCGGGAAGCAGGGATCAAGCGGATTTTGCGTTGGATCGTGCTGTTGTTGTACGTAACACAGGTGCTGTTGCATGCTCTGTTGGTATGTAATGCTGATAGATCTTTCTGTAGGGCGTTGTTGACGAAACACCTGCAAATTTCTCAGCATCCAGATGGTCCATAGATTTGTCGTCTTAGTCATTTTATACCGCGGCAACCAATGCCAATGAAGTTAGTGATACTGGAATCTTGAGATGCAAGTTGTTTATGATAGTGAAAAATCTAGTATCGTAGCCATTCCCGAAAGAGCATATGTTCTGTGTTTGAGTTTTCAATGCTGAGATGGCTTTCCCTCCAAGCTTCTGTAGCCAAAGGGAAAACCCGAAACAAATGTTGAGTAGTTTCCTGATCATCAAGGCAGACAGGGCACTCACTCGACAAGCTAATACCCCTTTTTATGTAGATTGGAAGTGGTGGCTAAACCATTATGCAAGAGCTTCCATAAAAAGAGTCTCCATTTAGGCATGATGTTCAATCTCCAAAGGATGCGAAAAAACTTCGTATCTAGGGGAGATGTCATGCTACAGATTTCATGTTGCTGGTGTAGTAGAAAATCGTATCCAGAATTCGTTGTACACTCTCCTGATTTCATGCACTACCAGTAAATAAAATCTCGAACTTGCGGGTCAGAATGTAGTTCGATACTTCTAATGCCGTGTTGTGGCTGGATCAAACAAAGAAGTGATTTTCCGGTGATTCCACCCTTGATTGTGTGGAAGAAGCAGTTGCGCGACCGAAATATTATTAACTTGGCCTAACGTTGTACTATCTCGAAATATCGGCCCGTGGCCACCCAACCAATTCTTATTTGTGACTTTTATGTTCCATCCATCGCCTGCGTACTTTCCAATGACAGTGCTCCGTTAGCAGGTTTTCAGCCACCAGAAGACTTCGATGCCCCCCAGGATAGTTGTCGATTACTAAGTAAATGAGGGTGGCTCGGAAGGCGGGAACTGTGAAAAACCTTTGATAGCAGAAGTTGTGGATTCCGTTTGATTCGCCAAGCTTTTTTCATAAGAAGAGCATTATTGAGTATGCCCACATTACGAACACCGAGACCCCCAAGTATTTCGGGCGTTGAGTAACACATTTCTTTTACTAAATTGAAAGTTTGATTTGGATTGCATGGTCTATATAATATTTTTAGTACTCAAGAATAACCCTCAATTCTTCTCCACTTTTCAAAATGAAACAGAAGAACTCTATCTATATAGGTTTACAAGATTTAGGGTTAACAAGTAGCTCACACTTTAAATAAGACTCGTGACTATCACTTAATCAGAATAGCCTCATTTAATCGCCAAACGTTAACCCATTAGATTTTTGATAATTAATTAAAATAGACCAAATTGATTAATTTTACTTACATCAATAAATGCCCAAATTAATTAATTTTACTTACATTAATATTTCTTCAAAATATGTTACTTACAAGAATATTAATACTCTTTATCGATTTATAAAACAATTAATTAATTGTTTATTACTTACAAGAGTATTCTTTATTGATTTACAAGAATATTAATAACATCAAAATATTAATAACTTGGAGCATCACCTACTCAGTAATAATTAATTGTTTTGTATATTTTTTACTTACAAGAATATTTGGATTAATTAATTAATTAATTTTATTGATAAAGAACCCAAAATGTTCAAATTTATTAATTTTACTTAGATCAATATTTTTTTCAAAAGTCAACAATTAACATTAATGGACCACGAATAATGATGCAGCATATAACAAAATTAAGACGCCTACTCACATATATTCACTAATCACTACTATGTCATGAGAAACTGCTTATTGTTAGTTGTTAGGGTTATACCATCCACATGTAAAGTAAGGGAGGTCAGATAGTAGAATTCGTGCTTTTGAGATTCTTTAATTCGGTGGATTTTTTCTACACTTCTTTTAGAGTTAGCATAAGTATGAAATTTTTAACTTTAATCACCTTATAATGTTCACTTTTTTCAAATAAACATCCTAAAACATTTTTACTACCCTACATATAATTGTTTTACAAGAAACCTGGATTAAATATGTGTCAGAATTAAATCTACTAAGACGGAGAATAAACCATTCCTTGGCCGCGCGAATTAAGATGTTCTACACTTGATGTTTGAGCCATCTCTTAAAACTATCTTCCTTTCCCATAGGTCGTGTGATCTGCTAATCTATCAGTAGGCTCTCCTTTTTATTTTATACCTACCTTGAATATAATTTGATCTCTTTAAATTTTTTCTTAAATGTAAAATCTATGACCACTTCTTATAGATTTGAGAAACTTTTCTTCTCCAGTAGTTTGGACAAGTAGATTCCCTTACCTTTGTTGGGTGTACATCTCAAGTCCTATATTGGAGAGATAAGAAAGAGTTTCCTAATGTATAAGAGTTTACTGTTTACCTACTTCATTAGTTAGGTCTTTTTGGAAAGAAGTCCAAAAACAAATAGGTACGGACTTGGCCCAAGCGGGTAATATTATGGTAATGGTGGGGCTATAGTTGGACTCATGCATGGGCCCCACAAATGGTATCAGAGCCCACAATTTGACGGGGATGACGTTTATATAATATAATGGTGGACCTTTATGGTTGGCTTGCTAAAGCATGCAAGGTGTAAAGCGATGTAGCTAGGGCTTAAGTCCGTAGTGGTATTTTGTATGGTTTTTTAAGATGGGTGATTCAGGTGATGCATGGACATGTTATTTAGCTCGCTTACCTATCTAAAAAATAAAAGAAAAGTTTATTATTAATGTATATATATAATTCAACTACTTCCTCCTTTCCTTTTTGTTAGTTCGACCTGTTATTTACTTGCGCGTTTGTCAGTACACTTCTTTAACTATAAATATCTTACATTGCATATTAGTAAAAAGTACGTCTATAGCGATTGAAATTTTAATAAATTACATATGGGCACGAATCAAATAAGATCCCATATGAACATATATTTTCTATATATTGAGAAGAATTTAGAAGATTATCTCTAGTTGTAAATAGTGTTAAGATTCCAAAGGAGAAGAACAAAAGAGAACGGATGAAGTATATCTTAATAGATGCATCAGATTGACTTGACTCATTTGTCAATCCACAACTTTGACCATTAATATCTTTAATTATATAATTATGAAAATTATCAAAAGATTTATTTTTTTGAAAATATACATTGAAATTAACCTTATAACGATTATAAAATGACATTTATGTTGCATTTATTAAGAAATGGAGTATGTATAGTGTATTATTACTGAATCTTAATAAATAGTAATTGGTTGTAGTATCTGATTTTCGTCTATGTATATTTTGTTGTTTTAGAGATTTATTCCATCAGAATTTGGAAATGAAGCGGACAGATCAACCGCTCTTCCTCCTTTCCAAGCAATACTTGACAAGAAGAAGAAAATTAGAAGGGCAATTGAAGCTGCAGGAATTCCATACACTTATGTTTCAGCGAACTCATTAGCAAAATATTTCATTCATTACTTTCTATTTCAAGGAGAAAATTGTGATAAAGAAGTGACTATTTATGGTAGCGGTGAAACTAAGGGTGAGTTTTGAATTGCTCCCTTCGTTTATAATATAGAGGATTCCAAAGACACGGTATGTTTGGCAAAATTAGCGGTTCTAGTAGCTGTTAGCGGTTGTAGTAGTTGTTGGGGGTAGCTGCTAGCTGTCTACTAGTAGCTGTCAACGATCAGCGATTAGATTAGTTAATTAGAAGTGTTTGGCAAAAGTAGCTGTTGGAATTGTAAAAGATAAAAAAAACATTGGTTAATAATTCCACCTTATGCTATTATGAAGGGTTTATTTGGTAGATCACTACCTCTAAACCTCAAAACGTTACTTGTAGTAACGTTCCACAACTGCTACTCATAATCTACTCCAACTGCTACCCACTACTATAACCACTACCTAACCAAACACTCATAATTTTCTTAAGTAGCGTTTCAATCTTGTCCAACCGCTAACCGCCACCTCAAACGCTAATGCCAAACAGTGAGTTCTCACCCTTTTTCCCTTTTTTTTTTTGAATTTTATCAAAAACTATTTTTTTTTATAATAAAAACTATCTTTTAGAAATCACTTTGTATGTATATGAGAAACTAATGCATGTAGTAAAACGTCTGTCATATTCATCTATAGAGGACTTCTCAGTTAAACATATCCTTTAATTATAGTGTTAGTCTAATGTTTTCTTATTCTAACTTGCTACAGCTGTGTGGAACTACGAAGAAGACATAGCAATGTATACAATAAGAGCAGCAATTGATTCAAGAACACTCAATAAAACTCTTATTTGCAGGCCTTTAAGAAACATAGCATCTCAGCTGGACATCATAACCTCTTGGGAGAAAAAGGCTGGCAAAACTCTAAACAAGATTCATATTCTAGAAGAGAATGTGATTAGGCTCATTGAAAGTAAGAAAATTTCTAAACTCAATCTACATTCTCAAATCTCATCATTCTAAACAATTCAACTTTTATATATTAGGTTTTTATATTCTTTTTTGAAAACAATGGAAACAAAGATAAATAAGGTTCAACTATCTATTCATTTCATGAGAAAAACTGTTTATTTATCTCTATTATATAAGCCAAGGGAGGAGGTGTGGTGTCCTCTTTTGAAGTGACTAAAATACTCTTAATGATCTAATTAATGGAATGAAAAAAATTACAAAAGCAAATCATTTAAAAATTCTCATTCCAACTTGCCATTTAAAGCAAGTTTAAAATGGTATATGCATCAAATACTTCAATCAAAAATTAAATGGACAAAATATTTATACCTTATAAAAAAAGATGACATACATAACGTGCACATGAAAATTCTGAACATTCACTACCTTTAATACTCTTTAATTCAGTTAAACCAACTCATTATTTTTGTTCTTTCTGTTCAATATTCATTCACAAAAAAATTAATGTTAACAATCACTCACAACCTTTCTAATTTTTTACATTAGCGAATTAATATATCTAAATTCATCTAATTGTTGAATTTTTCACATTTAAATTTAATCATAAATAAAGTACGAATGGAGTATCTAATAAAATAATAAATTTTGAAATTAACGCACGCATCGCGTGCATATGAAGGCTAGTATTTAATTATTGGAAACTAGTTTTTCAAACTTATGCATGGGACATGACATGTTTAATATAAATACACCGCCGTTATTATCATTATTATCATCATTATCATATTCTTATTACTACTAATAATAATAGTAGTGATAGTAGTAGTAGTAATAATATACTTATTGCGTTTCGAAGATCCGTTAAAAAGGAAAGTATTGTAATAAATGTAAACAGTGTAAATACTTTACTTCGTTCTAATTTTCTTTTCCTTTAAAATTCATGTAAAGTACACCTATTTTAATTCTATTTTTGAATGAGTTCATATATATATATTCAATGTTAGAGTTTTAAGATTAAGGGTTTGTTCTTCCCAACTTATTTTTCGTTCAGCTCAGTTCAGTTCACCTCCATTCTTTTATAATCATTTTATTAAATATTATTATTATGTTGGTCTAATTTATTTTACTAATTACTCTTATTATTATTTTTATTTATTTTTATATCATTATTATTAAGTATTATTATTATTTCTATATATTATTTTGTTTATTATAGCTTTACTCATTATTATTACTATTATTATTAGAAGGAACATGGTTTAGGTCAAAAGCACAAATAAACCCATGTTTTTTAGCCCATAAACCAATCAAATCGCGTCAAAACTGTTTATGATACAATTTTGCGCGGTCCGACCCAATCATTATTTTTATAACTAAATATTATTATATTATTAAATCTAATTATTTTAAGTAGTAATTATATATTATTTTTAGTATATAATCATCATCAAGTATTAATATATTAATAAAAATAATATAAAATAATTATTATTAATTATCATTATTATCATTAATTATCATTATTATCATTAATTATCATTATTATTAATATTATTTATTCATAACTATCATTTAAAAATATCCAAAATACTATGATTATTCATTATTATCATTTATCATTATAATTATTATTTAATATTCATATTATTATTATTTAAATATTATTTATATATTTATTACATTCAATTTAATTCAATTCAGTTCAGTTCAGTTCCACTATTTTATGCTAAAGAGAACAGACCCTAATTATAATATCTCTTCTAGCAACTTTTATAATTATATAGTATAATACACACAACTCAAGCAACAAAATCTATATTAAATTATGTTGTTCTTGGTATTAAATTGACACTATATATATATGCACGTGTACTTTCTTACCTTAGCTTGTCTTTTGTCTTTGTATAATTATTGATTACAGCACTTCTACTTGAAATGAGCATACCTATGGCAATACTTCATAGCATATTTATCAGGGGTGACCAGTTGTGTTTTGAACTCAAACAAGATGACTTGGAAGCATCCACATTGTATGCGGACTACAGATATACATCCATTGATGAACTACTTGACATAACTCTTGTCAATCCTCCAGAGGTTAAAATAGCATCATTTGTATAATTGTATGATTACTCATTATCGGTGTAAGTTTTGCTACATATAAGTTACTTGGTTCAAATAAAGGCATTATTGGCGTAACACTATAATAAAAGAACAACAAATTTCTCAGATAATTTCAGTCATGTTGTAATATTAAAGTATTGCATTAAACTTTATATTGCAATATTTCTTAAAAAAATATTACTATATCAATTGAAACAATTCCATAAATTGTGAAGTGATATTAAAGATGTTTGAGGTGAATTATCATTAATGACTTCTTCTAAATTGAACATAACATTTTTTTTGTGGAACATAACAAAATTACTTGCATGGATTATTATATTGATATACTAATATCTAATATAGATATTGCAAAATAAATTAAAATACATAAGTTAATTATACAATATATCAACATACTAAACTCATAAGTTACACATCTTTTCCATCCACCATAAAACCGTCCAACCCTTTTCACAAATGGGTTTGGATATTATCCAAGTGTTATTACTTGTGTGACCTCATAGGACCCAATAATACTAGTAGTTGGCCCTAATCATATTAGTCCAACAACCACAATTAGCTTCTAGCAAAACGTTGTGATCATCTAATATTATTGAATATATTATCTCCATAACTTATCCTAATATTATTTAGTTTATTACACTTGATCGAGGACAAAATCCTTCAATCTCCCACTTGTCTAAGAACAAGTGTGTAACCTTCAAACTCCTTAAGTCGCTTAATGTCTAACTTGATGATATGATAACATCATATGTTCATCATACCAATATTCAAGTCGTTCCTTGAAATCTGAGTTCGAACTGTCAAAACAAATGATTAACTTCTTAATCCATTTGAGCACGGCCATGCATTTTCAGTTCTCACTCTTCAAGAGGCCAAGACACCAATCCTAACTCTTAGGAGGACTTATCCAATCTTGTATGACCAAAGCTCCCACTAATTCATAGCAGTTCCGATCGCTGCTTTTATGACATCCTTTTACGGCACGGCGTTTTGCAGCGTCAAGAACATACTAATCCTTAAGTAAGAACTTCATACTCATGTCAAAGGAATCCACTAAATATATTAATAAGAGTCTCATAAACCTTTTAGAGAACTCCCACTAGGTCTGCCCAGCGTGTATCAACTATACAAGCCTATGCAAATGACTAGACATCTCCATGTCCCTATAGCCCATGAAACTGCGCTATCAATCAACTTGCAATCTAGTCCATGAAATTGAATCATTTACGTTCAACTTAATGATTCGAACTAGGGACTAAGGTATATTATAACTCCTGTTCACTGGATAGAGTTCCATTTGTCAAATCACGTATTTGACAATTCTATCAAACGTTATAAAATACTTTGAACGTTTTATTTAATACTAAACCAAGATTAAATAAGAAAAACTTTTTATTGATAAACATAAACATAACATATCAAAGCGAGTAATTATAACTGTGAACTAATTAAAAGTAAATAGTACACAATTAAACCCACTCTCCTATATGCTTAAGCCTATAGCCCTAGTATGACTCTCATGCTTGGGTGTGGCAAAGGTTTAGTCAAAGGATCAGCGACATTGCTATCCGTATGAACCTTGCAAACTATTACATCCTTTCTCTCAACGATTTCTCGAATGAGATGAAACTTTCTAAGTACATGTTTACATCTTTGATGTGATCTTGGTTCCTTAGACTGAGCTATGGCACCATTGTTATCACAATGTAAAACAATACCATCTCCAACACTAGGCACTACTCCTAGCTCCAGAATGAACTTCTTCATCCAAACGGCTTCCTTTGCTGCATCTGCTGCAGCAATATACTCAGCTTCTGTGTAGAATCAGCGACAGTGCTTTGCTTTGAACTTTTCCAGCTCACTGCCCCTCCATTTAGACAAAAGATGAAACCAGATTGGGATCGGAAATCATCTTTGTCAGTTTGGAAACTTGCATCTGTGTAACCCTCAACAATTAACTTACTTTCACCTCCATACACTAAGAAATTATCCTTAGTCCTTCTCAAGTACTTTAGGATATTCTTAGCTGCACTCCAGTGTGCGTCACCTGGATTTGATTGGAATCTGCTACACATGCTCAAGGCATATGAAACATCTGGGCGAGTACAAATCATGGAGTACATAATGGACCCTATAGCTGACGCATAAGGAACATTACTCATTCGCTTAATCTCATCAGGCCCAGAAGGACACTGAGTCTTGCTAAGCGACACTCCATGTTGCATGGGTAGGAAGCCTCTCTTAGAGTTTTCCATGTTGAACTTAGTGACGATCTTATCTATATAAGTTCGTTGGCTAAGTCCGATCATCCTCTTAGACCTATCCCTATAGATCTTGATCCCCAAAATATACTCGCGTTTCCAAGGTCTTTCATAGAAAAACAACTTTTTAACCATTCCTTGACTGACTCAAGCATGGGAATGTTTTCCTATGAGAAGTATGTCATCTACATACAAGACCAAGAAGACTATGTTACTCCCACTTTCCTTCTTGTAAACACAAGACTCTTCTCCATTTTTAGAAAACCAAACTCTTTGATTGCTCATCAAAACGAAGATTCCAACTCCGTGATGCTTGCTTCAATCCATAAATGGATTTTTGAAGCTTACATACCCTCCTAGGATTTTCTGGATCCACAAAACCCTCCGGCTGTGTCATATACACATCCTCTTTCAAGAACCCATTCAAGAAAGCGGTTTTGACATCCATTTGCCAAATCTCGTAATCATAGAAGGCGGCGATCGCTAGGAGTATCCGAAGGATTTAAGCATGGCTACCGGTGAAAAGGTTTCGTCATAGTCTATACCATGAACTTGCTTGAACCCTTTTGCAACCAACCTTGCTTTGTAAACCTGAATATTACCATCCTTGTCTGTTTTCACTTTGAAAACCCATTTGCAACCAATAGGTGTGATCCCATCGGGCAAATCTACCAAGTCCCATACTTGATTTTCAGACATGGATGCCATTTCGGACCTCATGGCTTCGAGCCATTTTTCGGAGTCTTCACTCATCAAAGCTTGCTTGTAAGTAGTAGGTTCCTCAAATTCTAAAATCATTATCTCAGAATTTTTGCTAAAACAAGAAATCAACAAACCTCTTGGTTGGTATTCTTGTTCTACTAGACTTACGAGGGGCTGCAACAGGAGAAATTTTCTTCTCAACAATTTGAGAATTTTCGCACGAATTAGATTCGAGTGGGACAATAGGAGGTTCGTGTACGGGATGCACGTCCTCCAACACTTGGTCAGTTATGGGAGAAGATTCCTCCAAAGGAGGAACTACTTCAAGCCCAACATCTGGCTCTTGTGTCGTTGTCTCTAACATAGGATGAACTATGTCCATTTGTTGCTCTTCTCGAACTTCTTCGAGAAATACATTACTCCCACTTGCCTTTTTGGAAATAAAAACTTTTTCCAAAAAGACACCACGACGAGCAACAAACACTTTGCCCTCAGTGCGATTGTAGAAGTAATAGCCCTTGGTTTCCTTGGGATAACCCACAAAGAAACACTTATCTGATTTAGGGGCGAGTTTATCTGAAAGTAAACGCTTTACATAAACCTCACATCCCCAAATACGTAGAAAAGACAAGTTTGGAACTTTTCCACTCCATATCTCATATGGTGTCTTATCTACTGCCTTTGATGGAGTTCTATTAAGTGTGAAAGTAGCAGTTTCGAGAGCATATCCCCAGAAGGATATTGGAAGATCAGCAAAACTCATCATAGACCGAACCATATCAAGTAGAGTTCGATTCCTCCTTTCGAAACACCATTCAACTGAGGTGTTCGGGGAGGAGTGAGTTGTGAAAGAATTCCACAACTCTTCAAGTGATCATTAAACTCTTGGCTCAAATATTCACCACCACGATCGGATCGCAGTGCTTTGATTGTTTTGCCAAGCTGGTTTTGGACTTCATTTGGAATTCTTTGAATTTTCAAATGATTCCGACTTATGCTTCATTAAATAGACATATCCATATCTACTTAAATCGTCCGTAAAAGTAATGAAGTATCCAAACCCTCCCCTAGCTTTTGTGCTCATTGGTCCACATACATCAGTATGTATTAGGCCCAATAGATCACTGGCCCTTTCACCCTTTCCAGTAAAAGGTGACTTTGTCATTTTACCCATTAAACATGATTCACACACATCAAATGGCTCAAAGTCAAAAGATGTTAGAAGTCCATCTTTATGCAACTTCTGAATGCGTTTCGCGTTTATGTGTCCTAAACGACAATGCCATAAGTAAGTAGGATTAGTATCGCTTGATCTATGTTTTTTGCTGTCTATGTTAAGGACATCTTTGTCTAAGTCTAGGTAATATAGACCATTAGACCTCTTAGCAGTGGCATAAAACATTGAATTCAAATAAACAGAGAAACAACCTTTCTCAATTGTAAATGAAAACCCTTCATTATCCAAAACAGGAATAGAAATAATGTTTTTGGTAATAGCAGGAACGTAATAACAATTATTAAGCTCTAATATTAATCCAGAAGGCAAAGGTAGACTATAAGTCCCAACTGCAACGGCGGCAACTCTTGCACCATTTCCAACTCGCAGTTCCACCTCTCCTTTAGCCAAGGTTCTACTCCTTCTTAGTCCCTGCACATTCGAAGTAATGTGAGAAACACAACCGGTATCAAATACCCAAGAAGTAGAGTTGCTAAATTAATGTCAATGACATAGATACCTGAAGAAGAAGCCCCAGACTTCTTATCCTTCAAGTACTTTGGGCAGTTACGCTTCCAATGACCTATTTGATCACAATAGAAGCACTTGGCATTTGCGGCCACCTTTGGCTTTGCCTTTGCCTGTGGCTTAATAGCAGTCTTAGTGGCAACTTGCTTGCCCTTATCTTGCTTTTTCTTGCCAGCCCATTCCTTCTTAAAACCCTTTTCCTTTTGAACCATAAGAACTTCCTTCTTAGGTGCAATAGTGATGTTTTGCTCGGCAGTCATGAGCATCCCATGCAACTCAGCAAGGGTTTTCGACACCCTGTTCATATTGAAATTCAATCGAAACGTATTGAACCCCTTATGAAGTGAGTGCAAAATGATGTCAGTAGCCAACTCTTGGCTATAAGGAAAGCCCAACCTCTCCATGGCTTCAAAATAACCAATCATTTCGAAGACATGAGTGGCGACCGGCTTGCCTTCAACTAACGAACACTCAAGAATAGCCTTGTGAGTTTCATACCTCTCTATCCGAGCTTGTTGTTGAAACATGGTTTTCAACTGTCGGATAATGCTATAGGCATCCAAGCTTGCAAACCTCTTTTGAAGGCTTGGTTCCATAGCCGCTAGCATAAGGCAAGTAACAATTACTGACCTTTCTGCAACGGCCTTATGGGCCTCTTTCTCAGCATCAGTAGAGGTAGTAGTTAAAACTGGGATCGGGGTTCAAGAACATCCTCTCGACCTTCGGACCTAAGAACAATTCTTAGATTCCTTTCCCAATCAAGGAAGTTGTTCCCGTTCAATTTATCCTTCTCAAGGATTGAACGTAAGTTAAAAGGTGAATTATTGTTGTTACCAGACATGATATCTACATAGAAGATGCAAAAAGTATAAGTATGTTTATCATAATAGCTTTTAACAAATTTTAAACACTTTAAAATAAAAGCTATGCACTTGACCAATTTTAACGTGTCCCCTTTTTGAATCAAGTGGTTCTAAGATCCTATCAAACATGATTTATAAGTGGACTTTGGCCTCAACTTAAAACCAAGTTTAAAAGGTAAGTAAACTCCTTTACTAATTACAACATTTGTAACTCTTAGTTAATGGGTGTTTGCTAAGGTGATTACGCTCCCAGGTAAGGAAGTTACCCACAACGTTGGGGAGAGCCTTCCTAATCCTAGACAGAGCTTGTCACCCAAACACAAAACCCAAAAACTTTGCTACAAAATCCAAAACCGTTTTGATGATTTTGTTGGGCCAAACCAAACTAAACTTGCAAATTTCGGAAATTTACTCTACTTAGCCCAAGATTGAAAGTAATACTCTGCTTTGGCAGAACCTATTACTAACGATCAAGTTTTAGTAGGTGTTTATTTGGAATAGCAAAAACCCAATATTTTATTTAAGGGACCTAAGTAAATTATTATGTTGATTTAATTACTAGTGAACATTTAAATAATTAAATCACAAGCATAATAAACTTAGAAAGCATTTAAAAGCAATATTTAAATGCATAAAATAAAATGTGATCCTAGTATGGCCCTAAACCTAAAGACTACTCTTTAAGGCTCCCTTGTTGAATCACCATGGATCTCCATCCTTGTGCTTCATAGGATAAGATTGAATCACCATTCTTCTTATTAATACTTGAATAAATATTTTTGGAATTATAAACTAAAATATTACAAAAATACCAACGATGCGTAGATCGTATTTAGATTACAAAAATACATTAACGATACGCAGATCGTATTTTCTATCCAAGTTTTGGGCCATACTAGTCACCGCATGCATTCATAATATCATATATACAAAAACATGCATTTTAATCAACTATTAAAATAAATTATCATGTTTTAACAACTTTAAAACATAATAACACCATGAAGATTTAATCACACATTAAATCCTATGGTTGGTACCTTAAGACAAAATTTAATCATATTAGAATTTCGTCTCACAAAGGCTTTAAAATATTAATCTAACAAATTTAATCATATTAAACTTAAGAAAAATTAAAGCAATTGTAGGCACCACATATAATTTAATCATATTAAAAACAAAAACTTAACATGATGACTAACCACATAAAAAGGGCATGGAAGAATTAATCAACTATTAATACTAACAACCTAAAATGTAATTAAAATCATAATAATAAAAGAATAGTTACTAACTCCTTAGTAACCCCCTTTAAAATTAACTAGTCAATTATCACATATAATTAACTAATAAAATTAAAGCTCATTATTTAATTCAATTATGACTTAAATATAAAATTAATCACCATTAATTAATTTATTTGCAAATTGGAATATACTCAAAAACAAGAAAAAGAAAGAAAAAAAAATAAAAGCAGGCTGCCAAGGCAGCAGTGTACACTGCCACCTCAGCGCCGGCCACCTGCGCGACCACCAGCAACGACCAGAACCTGCCACCGCGTCGCTGGCCACGGCGACCAGCACCGGCAGCACCGCAGCGCAGGCAGCAGGCCGCGCCAACAGCAGCGCCCAGCGTAGGAAGCTCGCGCCGCGCGAGCCACCACGACGCCGGCCACAGTCCGGCGGCACGCCAGCCACCATGTCGGTCGAATTCCGGCGGCCCTTCCCCCTTTCCCTTTCAATTATCATCAACCCTTGTGCATAATTGAATGAAAGTTACAACAAATTGATTTGGGGAAAAAAAAATTAGGGTTCATATCAATTTTGTTTTTAAAAAAAAACATGAACTAACACACAAAATCTGATATTTTGTGATGTGAGATTTCAATTTTGAGTATAATATATATTTATATATATACATAAAAATCCAATTTTTATGTTTCCAATCAGTTAATATCATAATATCAATTATGCAAATGAATTCATATATAAAGCCCTCCCTTAATTGAATTAAAAAATGAAATAAAACATGCATCAACATGATCATATTAATCTATGCAATAGGCTAACTGATACCACTGTAGGAACTTAGATGCATAATGCGGAAAATCAAGTATCAAATACTTGTACATCTATCCCAAGATCATTGCATAAATTAGTATGAATCAAATAATAGTATAGAATTATACCTTTGATGCGTATGTTCCTCTTGTCCACCAAACTTCTAGTGGAGATCACCTTAGAACGTCAAGCGCCGTTCCTCTAATGTTGGTCCACGAACAACACTTGGATCACCACGTATGCTAGTACGGAAGAGAGACAAACTCACTTGCTTTTGGTGGTGTATGAGGGCCGAAATATGGGGAGGAAAACTAGAGAGAAAAATCAGATTTTTCTCTTAAGAAGATGACACACAAAAGATGATCAACTATGTAACTCCTAATACAAATATATAGGAGTGGTTACAAGTGAACTTCATGAGGTTTTATTGGCCTCATAATGTGATAGATTATGAGCCTAATAAACTCATAAGTTACACATCTTTTCCATCCACCATAAAACCGTCCAACCCTTTTCACAAATGGGTTTGGATATTATCCAAGTGTTATTACTTGTGTGACCTCATAGGACCCAATAATACTAGTAGTTGGCCCTAATCATATTAGTCCAACATACCACAATTAGCTTCTAGCAAAACATTGTGATCATCTAATATTATTTAATATATTATCTCCATAACTTATCCTAATATTATTTAGTTTATTACACTTGATCGAGGACAAAATCCTTCACAATCATGCATCACACGAGATTGAATATAGCATTATTAATATTGCAATTGATAGAATTTTAGGCGAGAAATAGTTAGGTTGTAACATGTATGTCATTCTATCTTACACAGAAATCTCATTTCGAAAGCAAAACAATTATGCGATTTTGAAAATCTCCAAGAAACTTCCTTAGGGGAAAATATTATTGTAAACATCTTACTTTCCAACTTATTATTCGTTTCGAATCTTTGTGTAACATATTTATGACTAGAAAACTGGTGATCTTTTATATCCAACAAATGTTCCTAAATTTCACAGAAAGATTATTAACATAGTCGAACATACCCATAATGGTAACGATTTTAGGGTTTATTTCAGAAAAATTATATTATTTAATATCAAAAATTATATAATGATAGAAAATTTAATCAAAATAAAATAAATCGGGGAATCGAATAACTAATTCAATTGCATGCGCAAATTCGAAGGTGCGCACAGTTGGACCTTCCCCCAGGTGCACATGCCAATGAACATTTGCAATTCTGGAATGAACATGTATGAGACCCACTTCAATTTCTCTTTCCTCAACTTTTTCGCCCCATGTGTGTTGTAAATTAATAAACATCTAGTAGTTTATTTCAATGGACATTGTAGTATAACAAACATATGTTATTGTTGATTGAACATTAATTTGCAATTCCTGAATGAACATTTATGAAAAATTAGTGTAATAAACACATTCTTTCTGTATGTTGAATGAATAAATGTAATTATGGATTGAACATTTTCGACTTATTCGAAAATTCATTATGTTTACAAATTTTCATAATTCAAAATTGCCGTCAATTTTCAAAATTCAAATTTCAGAATATGTTTCAAATTTACTATTATTCATTTCTCACTTCATTCAACATATTCAAATTGTTAGTTTGTTCATCCAATCAAGTTCTTAAAATGTTCTTTCAAATTACTTATAATATGTTCATTGTGATGAATATTTATGTTGTCATTATTATTCTTTGTAATGTACAAATATGATTGTCCAATGAACAACATACTATCGATAATGAATAACCCATCTGAATAGTTATATAATAATAAAAAAAATTAAGTAATTACAAAAGATGGTTAATTCAAAATGTAGTATGTACTCAAATTAAAGGTTGAAATATAACTAAAATAATACAATATGTCCCATATGAACACTAGGGTCTTACAAAAGAGCATGTATTGCTAACTAAACACTATTGAGTCCATTAATACGATATTTTTTATTTTGAGCTTTTTTCCATTTCGATTGATTTGATTTGTGAGATCTCGACACTATAACTTATCATTACTTATCTAAACTAGTAGAATTAAACTGATACAAGAAAGGAAAGAGTAGTAGTTAAAACAAAATTATTCAAGTTTATAATACAATAATGAACATAATCTTTCAAACATACAAATAACACAATGAACATGCTTCCAGACACACAATAAATATATGACAAAATATAACGAGCATGTGATTAAAATGAACATGTTAGTAATACAATAAGCATCAACCTAAAAATGTGCACATTATACTTGTAAATAGTATAATAAACATCACATAATCATACAAAGAATATTTGAACAAATATCATACATGTATAAACAAATATATATGATAATAATCCATCATTAATTCGTATCATTTCATTAAACATATTACAAACACATAATGGATATATGATTAAAATGCAACAAACATCTAACCAACATGTGTTTCAGCGAACATATGGTAATAGGTCAATGAACATGTCATAATTCATATTATTAATTCAATTAATATGCGTCAAATACACAATGAACATATGAACAAATATACCTAACATCTAAACAAACACATAATAAACATATGGCTAAATATAATAAACAAATAATCAATACGAATTCAATTAATATATTATAATAATGCAATGAACGTATATTTATAGTACAATGAATATTACCTGGTTTTTGATGCCTTTTTTGTCATGATGTGGAACTCTACACCCCCTCCATTTACTGGGCTCTCTCATCCGTTCATTCGGATATCAATTGTAAGGCTGGTTTCATTTTTTCACAAAACCATCATCAAGATTTTCACCATAAAAGAGGGGGAAAAAAGAATCGTAAGTATAAAATGCAAAAAATGTCATGTTTTCTCGTCAAATGCATAGATCTAATACATTATGTTATCGATTTCGCTTTGTAACTTGTTGTGTTCATATCTATGTACGAAAAATATGCAAACAAATGAAGAATTTGAAGAGAGAGGTTAGAGAGAAGTTGGAAGATTTGGGAAAAAAAAGAGAAAGTTTCTGAAAATGGGTGGGGGGGATTCGAATAGTAACTAGGTATGACAATATCCAATGGATATCTAGTAACCCACTCCATCCTGTTTAAATAAAAGGGTGAAAAACCGTAATAAACGGATGAAGATTGGATGGCGGGTGAACCGAGTGACGGATCCGGGTGACCATCTCTCACCCATCACCCGATCCACCACCACGTTAAGCACCCGACCCATTATCCATCCGATTAATTTTTTTTATAATAAATTTTAAATTAAAATACTAAATATAAAAACTAAAAACTCTAAACCTAGCCTTTGATTCTCTTACAGACTCTAGCCTCCCAAACCACTTTTTATTGAAGTATTATGAATTTGAACGTTTGATTTTTATTGTTCAAACTCGTATTGTTGAAGTATTGTTGTCGAGACTTTATTATTGTGAAGACGACTTCCTAAAACTTGTATGGTGCGACGTCACCTTTTCTTTATGCTAAAAACATCGGCGTATTTATTTATGATTTCGGAAAGTGTAGGTGGAAGTTGGGTACAATATTTTTGTAATAGTTATAACCTAAATTTGATATTTAGATTTTTCACCTGTTAATCACCCGACCCACCTGAATCACCCGGTTGTAATGGATGGATGGATTTCGGGTGATGAGTAAAGCGGGCGACGGATGGGTGGATGAGAGTCAATCTAATCGGGTGATGGATGCGGGTGATGGCTCACCCGACCCAAATCCCACCCGTTGCCATCCCTAACAGTAACTATCGTTCACAACACTTCAATCTTAACCATTAAGCCAAAACACCCTTAGTTACCTTCGTTACGTAGGGCCTATTCTCCCCAGCTTATACTCAGTAGTTCAGTTCAGTTGCAATCAATTCAGTCCAATTCAGCTCCAACTATCATTTCTTAGTTATAATTTAATTCATTTCATTTCATTTCAGTTTGCCACGAAGGCAGTACAAAGTACAAAGAAGGGGAGGGGGATTCAAACTGTGACCTATTATTCACAACTAGGGATGGCAATCCAGTCTGAATCCGACCCTAGTCCACTTCGATCCGAAGGAAAAAACCCGAGCTGACTCCGACAAAAAAGTAATCTGACTCCGACTCCATTTAAAAAGTCCGACTCCGAGTCGGAGGAGGGTCGGAGTAGGATCTCAAAAATAATCCGACATCCTAATCCGACTCCGACTTTTAGTCAATCAATCCTTTTTTTTTTATATTTATGTTAATGTATTATTTATGTATGAACTGACTTCGACTTTCATCCAATTATATTATATATGATTTTCCCATTGAAGAAATAATTGTTTAAAATAGTAGTAATATTTAGATTATTTGTACTATATAAGATTTCCATATGATTATTAGAATAATAGGAGTAGAAGACTATTCTATTATAAAAATTGGGCAAAAAATAAGTCGGATCAGATTCGGAATCGGATGTTCGGATTTTAAGTCGGGTCGGAGTCGGATGCCAGGATTTTAAGTCGGGTCGGAGCCAGATGTCGGAGTCGGACTCAAATTTAAAATCCGACTTCCTGTAGGGTCGGAGTCGGATTATGCATAATCCGGTCCAAATCCGACCCATTGCCATCCCTATTCACAGTCACAATACTTCAATCTTAACCACTAGGCCAAACCATCTTTGATAGAACAGACCCGTAGTTAGTTTAATGAATCTGCGTTAATGTTTTAGTGACCTTTATTTTGACTCATACACACCACCTTCCTCCACATACAACCGTGAGCACCATCGACGGATGGAAATGCATGTGTAAATTTTACAAAAAGGTTTTCCAAAATAAGTAGATTATTGGGTAATAACGAAACTGAAACTCTGTAACGCGACATGGCGAAGTTCTGGAAACCTGGAACTGAAAAACCTCGACTTGTAGAAGACGAAGATGGCGGAGTTCTATTCTTCTACTCCACCAATTCTTCTTCCTCATCTTCTGGTTTCGGATACGCCAATAACATCAACAATCAGCGTCAAAGACTACCTGTATATAAGCGCAGAGACGCTATTCTCTTTCTCGTCGAAACTCACGCCACTACCATTGTTGTCGGCGAAACTGGCAGTGGAAAAACTACTCAAATTCCTCAGGTTTTACTTTTTTTTTTGCTTGTTCTTTCGATTAAATGTTGAAGTATTTTGATGATATTGAACTATTTATGTGGTTTAATTTTGGTTTTTGGTTGGAATTGTAGTATTTGAATGAAGCAGGATGGTCTGATGGTGGTCGTGTTATTGCTTGCACTCAACCTCGACGCCTTGCTGTTCAGGTATTGTGTTCTTCTTTTACAGGTTGCATTATTTGAGCTGTTTTGAACTCCTATTATCGATTTCTATGGTAAATTGTCATAGGCTAGGTTTCATTTGCTTTGCGCAATCGGCAATACACATTTTTTTGCTGTTGTAGATGCCAGTTAGCTTAGTTGGTGAAGTCTTGTGGAGGGGATAGGAGGTGGTATGCGAGACCTGGAATTGAATCTTGTCTACATTAGTGCGCTTAGTTGCATGCTATACAAGAAAAATAGAATATGTGATCATTCATATTTTTGTACTGTAGGAATAGAAATTATATAAAGTTGATAGTGATAGTTCACATTAAAAGGACTCTAACAAGTTCTCACATGATTTTTTTTTATAATACTCTATATTGATGAGAATACGGATTGTTGTATTAAAAAGCATAATCGAGTGGGAATTTGGTGAGAATACTCCATATTGGTGACTTGGTGAGTATTTATGGTTAAAGTTTACAAAGTTTGACTCTGAAAAAAGCATATGGAAGTTTATATAGGGCTGTAGGGAGTAAATTTTAGGGTGTAATGTTATTGATGGATGCTTGGCGTTGTCAAGAGTGCACTCCCTATGTCCTAAAAAGCATGTTATTGATGGAAATCCTGCGTGCTCCTTCTATATGTGCTTCGAAGATGTCTCGTTCTTTCATTTTGAACTGCATCTTATTTGGATGGGAAGCTCTAGCACATTTGGAATCTTGATTTGCTATCATGATGTCCTGAAAATTGTGCTGATATACAATACCTTGTCAAATATAGATTTATGTGTTTCGAAGGTGCGTATTGCTCTCATTTTTACAGTGCATAATATTTGGATGGTGAGCTCTAGAATAGGGTTTGAGATGTTGACTAGACTGAAATGTGTTTCCCGACCTGTTTATTTTTTGATCGATATGATGAACTAGTATATATGTGACACTGCTTGACTAGAATGAAATAATAGCAAAATGACATGCTCTTCCATTTTGACAAATGAGATTTCAGTCAGTTGCTTCAAGGATTGCGGAAGAAATGGGTGTTAAACTTGGTGAGGAGGTTGGTTATGTAATCAGATTCGAAGATGTAACAACCTCGGTAAGACCCTTTCACTGATCAATATCTATTCCTTTCTCATTTGCGTGCATACCTTCATCCTGCATTATATGGTATTACTTCGTTTTAGTCAGTACTGAGTTTTTTTGTATGATATATAGCTGGGTGTTTTACTTTTATGTTATTGATATGGATCGTATTGGTTTGCCAGCACAGGGTGTTACTAAGATCAAGTTCCTTACGGATGGAGTGTTGCTGAGGGAAATGATGGATGATCCTCTTCTGTCCAAATACAGGTACCAGTAACCTGTTTTTTGTTTCTTGTGGGATACAATTATTTTATTAAACAATTATGTAGGTAGTATACCAGAAAGGAAAGAAAGGTGGAAAAATTAACGAGACCTTTTACTGGAATTATCTAGTAATTTCGGACGCATTACAGATCGAGTGAATGGTACTGGTGATGGATTGGAAGATAGGGAGATTAGTTGTGGCCTGTTATAATCTGCTGATAAATTTAGAATGTTTCTTACAAAATAATGGTACATTTATTATTTGCAACCTCCATGGAGTCTAGCTTAACCTCTATGGCTCTTTGATCTCTCTTTTTTCTCTTGGGTTTTTGGCTGGTGAAGGGTCTGAAAAGATGGAATGGGTGGGAGAGGAATGGTGTGTTTTAGGCCTTTTGGCTGTTTGTCAGTGATCCAAATTGGTTTGACTTATGTGAACTTTGTAACATTTTAACTAGCTTCGACCCAGCTCTTCCTACCTTGTACTTCTTCTGTCTTTCTTTCACTTGCCACTTCTTATTTTGGCACTACTCAGGAGATGCATGTGACGAGTGTCAGTGATGACAACTTTATTCGTAGATGACAAAAAGAAAGGCAAAATAGGTAGAATGGATGGGTAAATGACATAAGCAAAGGATAAAATAGGTAGAAATAACATGAAGACCATATGCCAAAAAAGGGAATGTAGCCATTAATCTATGAGTTGGGACATTCATTAAAGGAAAATGTAGCAAGTAAAGAAAGAAATAGGGAATATTTTGTAGAATTCTGATAATCCTTTCAAAAGTGGTAGCTTGTAGGCAAATGGACAGTACCCTTTAGTTTCTGTAGAGCTTTAGTTTCTTTGTTCAAGTTTACTTATAGACGTTGTAGCTGTTTCTTTTTTCTTTCTACTAATCAGCTATTCTCTGTAGGAAGTTGATTTTGCTGTCTTCTTTACATTAAAATATTTAGCTTCCTTTTCAGTCATGAATTGCGTTGCATTTTTTTTTCTGGGCTTCCATTGAAGGAATTTCTGACCTCAAGCTTTTCAATTTTGGTTTGTTGGCTTCTCAGTGTCATTATGGTAGATGAAGCACATGAACGGTCTATTTCAACTGATATTGTGCTCGGTCTCTTAAAGAAGGTATCTCTTCTTTACAGTGACAGTGTATGTTGATTTTGCGAAGTGCTGGCATTGTTTTGCTTGTGCTTTACATATTGTCCTTGTGAATTGTGATAAATTTCAGATTCAGAGGCGTAGGCCTGAACTACGTTTAATTATCTCATCTGCAACTATTGAAGCAAAATCCATCGCATCTTTCTTCAGAGTCAGGTTTTCCTCCTTGACCTGATCCTTGCATTTTTCTGCTTTATTTGCCCGTTTTATATTGTCTGTCAAGGACTTTAAGAAGACTTCTTGTATTCATTCCGTCTATCTCAGACACTCATATCTCGTTTGTTCCACATGCAAACTTGTGTTATATTGATGAATAAATGAGAGGCATTTTGTTATGGCAAAATTATGACTGTGGGTCATGGTCGTGTTCAGGGAAAAGAATCATGGTTCTAGCTGTTATTGAGGTTTTAATGTGTTATAGATTATCTTCAAGAAACCAGATCTTTTATGTGGTTAGAACTAGTGAATTTTTGCTTGTGGAAGTAGGGCAAAGCATATATTTATCGTCATATTAAAAGATCATAACTTTTCAATTACATTGGAGAGGTCTGATAAGCCATAACAGCTCTTGGAGCTGCAAACTTTCTGGAAGACAGAAATTAGGCAATTAGCTGTCTGTTTATCATAGGGGTTTTTCTTTGTTCATTATGTAATTAGTAAACTTTCTGGAAGACAGAAATTAGGCAATTAGCTGTCTGGAGCATAAACATGATTAATGAAGTATGATCATCTACTGAATTCTGCTAGTACCAAATGATCAATGGCATTAATAAGTCTATGCATGAAGCTGGCAAGCTGCATCTATAATCACTTTTGGCAGAATCATATTATCATGAATGCTCACTTGCTTGCTTCTCAATTACTTTCACTTCACATCTGCATGGGTGGGCTGGATATGCATATGGTTGGATATCCACTGAGGTTTTCTTGAGTGAAGGCTGGAATTAGATATAGAGAATGTAATTCTGGTTTCTGTGTATTTTTATGTCTTACTTCCTCTGTTTTTTTTAGTTGACCGTTTCCTCTTGGCACACTTGCCAATGACTATTTAATTGTCAATAAGCAAAAATTACAAAAAGTTGATATTTGGAAAATATACATTGAGACGAATCTAACAAGATCCCACATGACCATTATTTTCCTTAAGTACATCACAAAAGATAGGCAAAGTCACATATGTGAATAATGTCAAAAGTCCAAATGGGTCATCTAAAAAAACCAGAAGTATATATTAATCACTGAAACTTGTAATTTGTTGTAAAGATGCATATTTCTTAACCTTTATGTCTATTGTAAATCTATCCGTCTAGTCATATAGATGATTACTCACTTTACCTTAATGTTTGCTGTGAAACTAGTAAGAAGTGTCGAGAAGGAACTGGCGACGGACTTGGCCCTAAGACAGAACCTGCCATTATTTCAGTTGAGGTATCTTATGCTTTATGATCCTGTACATGTCAAGTTTTGCTGCTCTATTGATCTTAACTCTTAAGGGATATTGAAGACATGAATTACAACTATTCAGGGAAGAGGCTTTACTGTGGAAGTCAACTATGTTCAGGAGCCTGTTGCAGACTATCTTCAAGCTGCTGTTTCAACTGTTCAGTTGATTCACAAACAGGTAACTGGAGTCAGCTTTAGAGTATATTAAGAAGCTACCAACCTTCTCTTGTGAAATTGATATTTCTGTAGCTCGATAAACAATGTGCTGCTAGCTGTCAAACAAAGTATCAGTACTTGTCTGGAAACTAGAAACAGTGACTAGTTTGTGAAAGATTTTTCATAGTGTGATTCATCTCGTTATTATAGTTTCTTCAACCTTAGTGTTAAAAAGGCAAGTTGCAAGGTGAAGGCGCGCGCATCTCCTAGACGAGGCACGCCTTTTTTTTTATGTTTATGGTATTATATTTTCAGTAGATAAGCCCATATTAAAGTAATATAAAATACAAAAAATGACAACCTTGAAAAAAAGTAAAAAGAGAAAACTTCACTTGCTTCTATGGTAAAGAACTGCAAGCGGGGTCTAGGGAGTAGGACAACTTCCAATTTACTTTAATATTCAAGTGACCACAATCATTATTAAAGAAAAAGGGAAAAAAAGGATTGAAGAACAGAAGAAAAAAGAAGCTTGCTGGGAAAGAAGATCGAAGAAAAGAATATGGAAAAGAGATCGAACTCTCGAAGACAGAAAGATAAAAAGAGAAGATGAAAGATGGAGAGAAAGGACTCACCTGAATTTTCTCGCTGACGATGTTCACCGGAAATATGGTCTTGGGACTTACGGGGGGTGGCTCTTGCTCTCCTGCGTCCTCGTTTCGGTGACCATCGCTTGCTTTCATTTTATGAATTTGGGCTCTCCCCAAATTAGGCCTCATCTGCTTTAACTCACAAAATTGATAAATTAAAGCCAATGTATCATTCCAAAAGATATTTTTGGGTTTTTCCAACTTTTAACTCAGATCTACCTTATCTCTCTCCTCTCTCCTGCCCCTTTCTACTAAAAACGGCCGCCTTGTGTCTCACCGGAGGCGGCTAAAGGTGTGCGCCTCTCGATGCTTGTTGTAGGTCTCCTCGCTTCACTCTTGGGATGCGTTTTGGCCGTTGCGTGGATCCGTCCACGCCTAAGCTTGCGTTGGGTGCACTTTTTAATACTAATTCTTATTGGGCCTTCCACGTGAAATCCCCAATCTATCGGCAATTTCCAGGAATTGTAAAATGCTATATATATTAGTCAAAAGATGAAGATAAAGAGATTCTATTTCTGCCATAAACACCTTGGATACATTAGAAGCTATATGTTGTTGGTAGCGGATAATGGCATGAAGCTTAAAGTAATGTGAGTCAAACCAGATGAGGCCTAAAATAAGGTGAATTGAATTGGCTTCAATTGTTTCTTTGCTACTGAAATATTGTTTGATTGATAATTGAGTATACTCTGAGTCACTCAAGGTAATTGGCATAAGGATAGAAATTTTAGGTAAAATTGACAAATATACAAGACTAGACCATTAAACAAAAATAGACTAAAGTAAGAAAATGTACAAAAGTAGACTCAACTATGAACCATGTGAACAAAAAACAGATATACTGATGTTAAAGTGGATTTTTAGGCATCTTCTAATGCACTAATATTAATGACATAAAAAGATTTTAATGATGTGGTAGGGAAAGATTCAATGTGGAAATTTGTATCTTCTTTTCATTGACTTGACTTGGTGTTTTAGATGCCTGTATTTCCATTATTCCGACATCACTAAGTCTATTTTTGCCAGCATGATTCATTTTTAAGTATTTATTTTTCTATATTTCTTTGTTGAGTCTGTTTAATGAACTTGCATTGGCCTCTCAAGACGCCTTTTTCACGATGTGCTTTTCCCCAGTCGTGTTGATGAAGCTGGTACCTGATTCAATTCTTTCTTAGGGAAGGAGGGGCCTTTGTTCTGGAATTCAAGAATTCTAGTTTAATGTCTTGTAGTTCAGTTCATTTTTGTTAATTTTTTGTACAAATTAATGCAGAGCATTTTGCCAAAGACTGAAAGGAAGAGAGATTTACATAATTGATTTTAGCTTAATGTAGATGTGGAGACCATTATGATCGATTGTTGAGTATGTTGATGTCCAATGATTGTAAAAAATTTAGTAAACTTAAGTCAATACTTTATAGTTTATATCAAAATTTTATATGCTGACATAGGGAAGCTACAAGCCTACCAGGTTTCTGACAAGACTATGGGATTATGAGGATTTGTCTTAATTGAAGGTTTGCGATTATTTGTTTTCAATGCATTGCATGCATCTTTTGTGTTTCTGCTTATTTTGAATGTATACGAAGATAGTTTAGATGGATGCCGTAGATCTTTTGAGGAAAAAAATAAAATTAAAGCTCATTAGTATAGAGCTTTGTTGGCCTTTATAACATCTCGAGTGAAGAGAAATATGCATTCTTTGATGGGCTTTTGACTTCTTTTATGTTGCCGACACTCCTCAATTAATCTGCTTGACCTTTAGGTGACTTCATTATCTTACTCTATGCTTTTATATTTGATTTGTAGCAACCAATTGGTGATATTCTTGTATTTCTTACGGGTCAAGATGATATAGATGCTGCTGTTCAGCTGCTTAATGAAGAAGCTCAGAGTTCTGACAGAAACACTGGAGGTTAGTCATCAACATCATATATATTAGGTAATTTGCCAATTGCCATGTCTATTTACTACTAGTTTTCTCGGAAAAAAACGTGGTTTCCTCGACATCATGCAAAATGTTCTGCCTATTCTTTGAAGATGCCAGATAGTTGGTTTTATCAAACTCTCTTGATGTATCTTCACATCATATAATCATCTTTGTGATGCTTAAGCCTGAAGGTTGAAAAGTTCAAACCGGGACTTATCAAAGTGTGCGCTCATGGATCAATGCTTAATTATTACCCCCTATGTATTTATATAAGCGACTTTTAAGATGCACATGTATTAAGGAGCTAGTTTTTTTATTGATATTTAAGACTTGAAATTTCTTGGATCACATCGATTTTTTAACTTGGAAAAATAGTAATGAGTAAGTGATTTGTTATTTTTTAAGTGACATATTATGAAATACTCCCTCCTCTCCGGATTAGTTTGAACACTTATCATGTCACATAATTTTAGGAGATAAATTAGTTGAGTGGTATCTAACTATCTATTGTTAATTTTATTTAAAAGGTATATGTGATAGGAGTTGATGGCGATATTTTTTAACGTATAAGAGAAGAACTTGGGTATGTTTTATTGAAAAAGATAGTGTGGTGGGCATAAGGGGGTGGGAGAGAACTTCAGTATAATAGCGGGACCTTTCCCGAAATGGAAGTGTTAAAACTATTATAGGACATATGGAAAGGGAAATTGTTCTAAAAGATGTGGAATGGAGTGAGTAAGACATGTTAGGTAAGTGGTTAATATGGAATGGAGGGAGTGTAGTTGTTGAAGTGATTTAGAAATGGACCAGACCTCATATGTCCACAGATGGATGTTTTGGGCAGAGGGTGGCTGATGTTGGCATTTTGTAAGTGATTAGAAATGAACCATTCAACACCTCATTCAGGCTCAAGAAGATAGAGTTTTCTGTAGCATCTAAGCTTAAGACTCTCAGGCATGCTTTTTAAAAAGCAAATGTTTGTAATTAACAAACCGGTTCCCTGAATGAAGCCAAGGATTCAAATAATGATCTAAAAGGAGTCTCAATAAGGGTCATACTTAAAGCACATCTCTTATGTCTTGGTAGTGAGATTGGAGTCATATATTCTTGCATGGAGTCTAGGGTTCAATTTGGTGCAAGAAGTTTGCTTTTATCGGATTAATTTGATGGGTTTGTGGTCTCTTATAGATCATTTTTCAGACGCCTTCTCTTTTGGATAATAATCTGGGAGGCATAATGGTGATTGTTGGGTACTTGGGGTACTTGTGTGGCTTGCTTGGCTATTTTTTTATTGTTGCGGATGGAGAGGTTTAACAGGATCATTTAGTAGTAACTTCTAATTGGGATTCTCTATGAAATAGAATGGCGTTTCTTGCTTCTTTCTGGTGTTGTTCTGACTTCTGAGGCATAATGGTGATTGTTGGGTACTTGGGTGGCTTGCTTGGCTATTTTTTGATTGTTGTGGATGGAGAGGTTTAACAGGATCAATTAGTAGTAACTTCTAATTGGGATTCTCTATGAAATAGAATGGCGTTTCTTGCTTCTTTCTGGTGTTGTTCTGACTTCTGAGGCAGTTTTCTGTGGCTGTGCGGGTTAGCTTTGAGCGATATCTCATGTGAATGACATGCTTTCTTATTTCATCCAGTAAAGTTTAGAGACTCTGTTATTTTCTTCATCTACCAAAATTGAAAGATTATATATTCAATCTGACATATCCTAGAAGAAGAAGAGGCTTGTAGCTACTGTCAGTGATTTACAATGCTGGAACCTTCTTTTCTGTTTATAATACTCATGTCAGATATTGATACTTTAAAGGGTATATACACTTGAAATCTCCAATTTGGCTAAATAGGGTAGGCTTTAACGCTTGCTTACGTTTATGACAAAGGAAAGTATCCTTGTTCTCATACGTACTGAACCATACACCTACGTAGACTTGTCTTTGTATCTTTATGTTAAAAACATCCCATGTTTGACACATCTGGAGCATCTTTGAAGAATGGAGAGATAATATATTTAGTTTAATTGGATATAATATTCTATAGGATACAAATGATTCAGCATAGTATGGGATGTTTTTGATTATAAAAGCTAATCTATATTAGTGTTTCTGATTAATGTATACCGAATAGGAATTAATTTTTCCAGTCATAAAACCTGTCCTATAATGACCTTACATATTTGTTATTTTCTGTGAAATAATACTCTATCTTACGCTCATCCCTGCACATTGCATCTATTTGCATCTTAGCCTTTAGGAGGTTGAACAATTTTGATTTCTAATTTAACCGAACTAAATCCAATGTCTCACAAGTTATTGTTTACTTGTTCCTCGCTCCATTCCCATTTTAATTGTTAAAATTTCCTTTTTAGGAAGTGTCAAAATAATTGTCAAGTTTCCATTATTAAACAAAAAAAACATTTAAAGTGCCACTAAACTCAATTATTATTGGTCAAAAGTACCCAACTTTTTTTATTTGCTACATTGTTGTTTTCACTAGTTTTTGGGAGATGTCCCTTTCAACCTTTTTTGTTGTACTTTTTGACCGCTTTAGCATTAAATGAGGTGGGAAAAGATGAAAAAGTAGTACTTTTTGGTGGAAAAAAAGAGAAACAAATATAATAGTATTAGCAAACATAATAGTATTACTTTTTGGTGGAAAAAGAGAGAAACAAACATAATAGTATTACTTTTTGGTGGGCCAAGTCTCCTAATAAGGAAAGTTGAAACAATGTAGCAAGTACAAAAAAAGCAACCATTTAAGGAAGATGTAGCAAGTAAAAAGAAGCGGGGGGAGTAATATAGAAAGTGGAAAACATAACAATAAATGAGGGTCCTAATTTTATTATATTCCCAATATGACGACTATAATGGAATGGAGGGTGTACTTATTTTGGAGTAGGATCTATGTCCAATGGTTACTTACAGCCTCTCTGCAATTTTAGCGGCAAGGCGAAAAGTGTCTATTTGCAATTATACGTGTATGGTTCCTGAAATCTGTACCCCCGCCCCGATTCCTTGGCTGGTGTCTCGTAGAGGTGTTTGGTAATACTATGATATGATGGGGAAATTAGGTCAAGATATAGTCTGGTTATGATATATGTATGCTTTATGCTTCTGTTTGTAGCTTGATGTATCATCATGCCTTTTCCCTTAATTCTGATTTCTCTCTCTCTGAATTCTCTTAATTCTG
Source organism: Beta vulgaris subsp. vulgaris (assembly GCF_026745355.1). Lineage (NCBI taxonomy): Eukaryota > Viridiplantae > Streptophyta > Magnoliopsida > Caryophyllales > Amaranthaceae > Beta > Beta vulgaris. The sequence goes on along the minus strand of NC_079209.1, from coordinate 2,183,491 downwards.
ATTTCTGTATGTCTTCTATTCTTTGAAATATCTCTCTGCTCTTCTTATATTCTTTAATTCAACAGTGAGTGTAGCTCCTGTATCACTCTTGCTCGTGATTCTGTATCCAAGGTTTCTTCTCTTTAATTTCTCGTGGTGTTTCTGTATCTAGAAATTGTCGAGCTGTATCGCCAGAGTAATCGGCCGGCGTGGTGTTTTGGTTAATTTTTTCTACCCCTACTTAGTAAGGTGTCAGGGATGGATGAAAAAGGAAAGTGTTCAAACTATTTGGGACACAGGTAGTAATTCCTACTCAATGTTTTGTAGAAGCCTCCTAAATTTTAGGTGTTTACTATTAGATCTTGTGCTTTTTTTTTCTCCTGAAAATTTATATCTGAAAGTTTGTGTCCCATTTCACTGTCCAATATCCTTTTCCAGATGGCTTTCTTCCCAGCTAACACCGTAACATGAACCTGTTACTTCCTATCTTCATTCTAAAAAAATAAATTATGTCGACTAGATGAAAAAGATGCCTTGTTACTTCATCATCTGTAGAAAAAAATGTTAGAATTTTCTTGATTTTTTTGGGTATATGCTGGAAGCCTGGAAGTGCAATGTATTATGTGACTGGGGTTACTTTTTGGTGTTTGTTTCTGCTTCCGAGTAATGTACTTTTTATCTGCTAACGGAATCACTTATTGAATAATTTCATGCTTCTCCAGAATTGCTTGTTCTGCCTTTGTACTCTGGACTTTCACGTGCAGAGCAGGTAAGATCTCTTGTTTGTGGTATGTTAATTCTGTCTCAATGTTTTGTTTATTATAACATGCATTTCATACTATGAGTTACCTTGTAGGACTTAATCTTTTCCCCTACTCCTAGAGGGAAAAGGAAGGTAATCATATCAACAAATATTGCTGAGACATCATTGACCTTGGAGGTAACAATGTGCATGAATGTAATACAATAGAAAGTAGTTTCTGCTTTTCTATTTCTAACCTTTTATAGTTGTGTCTTGCAGGGGGTAGTCTATGTTGTAGATAGTGGTTTCTCGAAACAGAGATTTTATGATCCGGTATGTATCGACAATATTTTCTCCTTGAATTGTACTATAATTACTTTGTTTGGGAAGAATGAGACTAGAAGGCTTGCTTACTTTTTTTTTTTTCTTTGGGAAAAGAATTGAATATGGGATGAATTAAAGGGAAAAAGAAATGACTGTTTTTGATGAAGTATCGAGGGGACTAACGAGGAAAAGAGGGGATCAAAATTTAGTTAATGGGTCCCACTAGACCTGGGCATGGGTCGGGCTTGTTCACGGGCTCAGCCTGTGGGCTTGAGGCAATGGAGGGTCATGTCGGGCCGGCCTGAAATTTCCAATTTTTTGCCCACGGCCCGTGTTTTATGTTATTTTTTTGGATTCTTGGCAGTTTTAGACTTTAAAATAAAGAGAAGGGGCATTCGGTCCGCCGGCCATGTAGGCGGGCTCATGCCGGGCCGGGCCTCAAAAAAATTTCTTGACCGTGGTAGGCCTGCGGTGGACAATGGGCCCGGCCTTGAGCATTGGGCCGGGCCGGGTCTCGAGCTGGCTCCGGCTGGGCCGAGCCGGGACAGCCCGCGTGCTTGCCCGCCTCTAGGTCCCACCAAAAGGGTTTTTTGGATGGAATAGATAAGTGGTAGTGATTTACAATGTTTTGGTAAAAAAACGGTAGTAATCTAATAGAAAGTAGACATTTGAACAAAGTGTATGTAAAAGGTAGGCATGGGCAGTTTTTCCTTATAATTATTATGATTATTTTATTTTATCTAAGGTGGTTGTCATCTGTGTCGTATAGATATCAGACATTGAGAATTTGGTGGTGGCACCCATATCAAAGGCTTCTGCAAGACAAAGGGCAGGTAGGGCTGGAAGAGTGAGACCTGGGAAGTGTTACAGGTACTATCTTTCATTCTTGACACTTTCTCAATGGCATGTGAGTGGTATTAGTGTGGCCGTATTTTCTTACTGAACTTGTTAACCTGTATTTCTTCTGCATAAAAATGATTTAGTATTCTTGTTTTTTGTTGTAAGTTTATTATTTCACTTTAGAGTAATTCAGTTCCCCTGCTTCGAGGGATGGCCAAGGACTTTACATCCTGAGTTCTATGGTAGACTCTCTTTTCTTCTCCCCTGCTCTCTCTTAGGGACATAATTCTGATTGCTATAAATAATTTGACCTTGTTATTGAAAGATATTTTATATATATTATGGTTTCCACGTGGTAGTAGTTCTATGTTAAAAAAAAAATCTAAAATTATTTTATGACTACAGCCATCACCTTCAATAGAAGTCAGTAACTATTCATTAAAAAAATGGGAATTTTGTAATGGAAGACTGGAGGTAAAATGTTGGACAGATCAATGGAGCCTGGAATGATAAATTGACAAAAAAATCTGCTTTGTCAACCAACTCCCCTAGTGATTTGTGAATGTCGAATCCTTTGTATTAACCAGCCCATTCTCCAAGCTAATTCCGCCTTGACAATTGATGTGGATGGCAATATGTTGTTTAAGCATGGAAATTTTCTAACGAGGATTAGAGAAATGACAAATCTGAAGAACACCCTACCTTCACCCAAAGAAAATTATAGAATAAAGAGAAAATTGAAGTGTCCCTACCTCTGAAGGCTAAATCCTCTGCATCCACCAGCCCATTGATTAAGCCACATTTACATCTAATTTCACATATCTAAAACTATTTTCATCTTTGGAAGACATTTCTCTGATGGAAGGAATTAAGAACTTGATGGAACTTCTTTCTCAGACATAAGATAGATACTCTATTAGGAATCTAGTGAACTTGGGATGAAATTTATTTTTATGACAAAGAAAGGGAGACTAGTGTTGTATCACTGGATAGTCATTGACACATTCTTTAATTGTTCTATAGTTTTAACAATTACTAAGTACTGACAAGGTTTTCAATACTCTGGCTTTATAGATTACCTAAGCACAGAGTTCTTGTGGTACTTGTCAGAATATTAACCTCTAATGGTGTTCTCTCTTTTCCCCTTCTTCATCTATTCAGGCTATACACGGAGGAGTACTATGTTAATGAAATGCCAGCCGAGGGGATTCCTGAGATACAGAGGTCAAACCTTGTCTCTTGCGTTATACAAGTAAGGGTTTTGTCATTAAGATTCTGGAATATCCATAGGTTCTTTTTTGTCCATCCAGTTGTGCTATACAATGGAAGCCTCGTTTGATGTGTAATATCTAAGAATGGAGTTTGACCATATCTTTGTCTAATTAAATACTAGTAAAAAAAAAAATACTTATTGCAAGTACTTGTGAAGACAAACATAACTGTAGTTTTTTTAAGTATTGGAATTATTATAACCCGTGAGAAAATAATGGTCCAAATCATTTAACTTTGACCACAAGGGATTTTTCTATGGAATGCAGAGCATATCTTATATTTTGCTTTTTCCCATGTTTTTATGATTAACACTGTTTAAAATTTTCAATATTTAACATGTATCATGGGGTACCTATCTCCTTCCTTAATATTACCTCTCTCCTCATAAGTTAATTACTTACAAGCCGTTTGATAGGCAACACTAAATAATGGCAAAGGACTAAAGTTAATGAATTTTAGTGTAGCTTTGTTAGAAAATATCATGCCATTATTCATGGTAATGAAATTTCATCTCAAAACATGTGATTTTCCTTCATAAATTTGCATTACAACTCAAGACCACCTTCCTAAGTGTTACTCCCTCCGTTTCCTAAATATCTTCCCTCTTTCCATTTAAGTGCGTTTCCAAAAGATCTTCCCTCTTTTACTTTATTCCTTATTTGGAATTTTTTTTCTCTTTTTACCCTCTCATGTCCCTATCGTATGGTCCACCATTACATTATTAATTCAATTTTTACTCCCTTTCTCTCTCCTACTTTAACACCTTTTTATTTGTTTATTTATCTTAACTCCTTTCTCTCTCCTACTTTACCCGCTGAACACCCCACACAAATGGATCCTCCTTGGTACGTTAGGAACAGGTGCAAGGAAAATCTTTAGGAAACGGAGGTAGTAAGATGGTAATAACATTTTATGAACAAAGTAAATGTTCAATATAAAGTAGCATTACCATGAATATTGATATGCGAATTCTCTTTAAAAATTTACCCTAATATGCATTACCATCGTTTATGAGTTATGACCACTATCCCAACCGGCCATTAAGGGAATATAGGTGGGAAGAAAGTAAAATGTCAAAAAATTAAAGTAAGAAAGAAATCCATAGCTACCTCTCCGGAGTAATTTGTTGAAGAAGCTATAGATGCATCAGATCAGAAATCAACGACTTTGCATTTCGAGGTCATATGATGCTCTCTACCAATGAATTTCAATTCTCTCTATTATATATGAGAACAGGAGTAGGACACGAAAAGATAGAAAAATGAATAAAAAAGGGATGTAACTACCTAATTAATTAAACAAGATAAAAAAAAGGCACAACAAAAAGAAAACCGTAAAATACAACACAATCAATTACTTCCCTCTCAACTAAATTTTTGAAAAAAATAAATTAAAATTCCCTGATTTAGTGGGATAAATTGATTAAAAATTATAAAATCCCTGATTTGTTAGATGTAATTAGCTATTAATATAATTTTCTACATGTTTTCGCATGCATCGCGTGCATATAAGGCTAGTGGACATGAAAGTATGAGGGAAAGGAGAGCAGTATTGTATCCCCCCTCCTTCCCCAGCCCCCTTCTTTTGACTAATGTATCATTACAATTTGCAAGGTTATGGATGTAGTGATAGTAAAAGTAACATTTTATTATAAATAATTTCGTTTCCTGTTTCTAGAGCTAGCTTGGAGCAGCATAGGATTTTTTTTACTTATAATAGTTTCAAATTTGAAGGCTACATTCCTTTCGTGCTCAGCATGCAATGTATCTAATATCTATGACACATCTTGTTACTGCTGAATCGGATCTCATTAGCCAAAACCTTGAACTACAGAAAAATAACTGGAGCAGCACATATTCTAACCACTATTTAGAGATTATACGTTATTTGGTATTTATTATATTCCAATCAGCTTGCCAATTACCTTGTTACCTTCATCTCGTTGTTCTTTTGGTGTTAAATTACTTGTCTCTGTTTTCCTTATTTGATGCAATCTTTATATGGAATGTTAAAATTTCTCTTCGTTTGAAGTGTTGTATCTGTAGGTATTTTGAGAAATTCATGTAAATATTGTTTAAGTAGATGTGTTTTCTTCATGCTTGGTCAAAAATTTCTTGGTCTTCGTTTTGGTGCTGGGTATTTATTTTTATCCTACTATTACCTCATTTTCAATATCTTATCTCTTTGGCACTGATGTTTTCACAATATAATCAGTTAAAGGCTCTAGGAATTGATAAGATTCTGGGATTTGATTGGCCTGCATCACCGTCACCAGAAGCTATGATTAGAGCTCTTGAAGTATTGTACTCTTTAGGTGTTCTTGATGATGATGCCAAGCTCACTTCACCTACTGGCTTCCAACTTGCTGAGATTCCACTGGTACGTTTATGCCATGACTTTATATTAATTAGGAGTTCATTAGGAGAAGCCCAAAAGTCAGTGTGTGTTTTATGTTTTTCGCAGTGACTATCAAACTTGATAAGACACTATGATTTACTTTTAAGTTTATTAAATTGGACCAATGTGGGGATCTTCTGAAAAATGCACTAGTTGAAATAAAGACTTGTAAGTGAATTATGCATCTACTAGTTATGTCTCATAGTCAGTATAGAATAGAGGTAGAATCTTTGTTGTTTTATAGTATTCTTCTGTTTCTCAATACTTGCAAATTTGCGATTGTTTGATTTTCACTCATGCCAATGCACATCTTTGAAATGTCTTGATTTCTCCATTAGTAAAAATTATGAAAGAACTGGTATTTGGAATATATGTATAGAGAATTAGGGACTGGTCACGAATCAAACAACATTCAAACTTAATGGAATATGTTTTTATAATAAAAAAAGTTAATGTCAAATCAAAGGTACCAGATGAATTTGGAAAAGTCAAATGGTTGCAAGTTTTAAGAAATGGAAGAAGTATGTTCTATACAAGGTAGAATGATTTCCCTTTATATTCCTAAAAAAATCAATTTTACATCGGTTTTTAACTTATTTACCGGCTGATTGTCCATGTAACCTATTTGACATCACTCGGAGGTATGGGAAGACGTGACACTTCTGGACGACGACCTAACAACCCTTGCATATTTTCCACTACATCCGGGCGTGAAAGGAAGTGTAGCGCGCCGCTGAGAAGGCCCCCCCCCATAATTCTTATGTCCATTGGTGTCATAATATGTCACTAGTTATCGTGCAAGCCGCCATAGACCTAATGCAATCCTCCTCCTTTACCCGTGCTTGGGACCGCCAATGAATGCCACAAGTGACACTCACAAGCGGAATTGAAATGGGTTAAATGTCCCAATTCAGAAAAAAAAAACCTTAATAGGCGAAACATCCCAATTTTTAAAAATCGGATGGAGTATATGGTAATGTAAGGACTCAGGTTATTGTTTAGTTAAAAGATGATACAAGCGAGTTGACATCATTTTCCTATTAGGTACTTGTAACGGATGATCTCTTTGTGGGACCCATTTTCCTGATGGTTCTACACTTCTACTTCTACTGATTTAATCATTTAGAGCTAGAGATTGTTATTTTCAGGTGAAACATCATGTGCTTGGGAAAGGCGATGAATATCTTACGTTCTTTTCACTGAACTTCTCATCCATGCTGTGCTTTTGTTTTCCCTGAATATACAGGATCCTATGCTCTCAAAAGCTATACTTGCATCTAGTGAATTAGGGTGTTCAGAGGAGATGCTTACTATAGGGGCGGTTCTTTCTGTACAGGTATAATTCTCCCCTTCCTAAGGTTAACACATTCTTAAAGTGCCTGTTGTTAATCTAGTCGTTATTTTACATGAAGTAGGTTTATTCTTAATTTCTATTGTTTCTTCTCTTTGGGTTGGTGCACATGAGATTTCAGTGCCCACTTAGTCAATTGTGGGGGGAGTGGAGCATATAAGGTTGTTCATTTAGGCACAGTGGTCAATTGCCGGTTTTCAGTGATTATGTCAGTTACTCGGAAAGGTTTATGCCTTTTCAGAATAATGGGGATAGGGCAATCTGTTGGAGGATTGGGGGTTGCCGTATTGAGCCAAATTTCAAAAGGCTCTTGTAAGTTGCAACTCGAAACACTTGGATTTGGAAGGTCTAATGTACACTTGTACTCAACCATACTCTTACACTTTGTTACAGAATAATGTCTTCACTTTTGCACCTACACCTTTGCAAGAACGTTTTGAAACACGTATTAACTGGGTTTGTCTTTACAAGCAAAGTTAAGAACATGCTTGTTTTTGAGTATATGCCTATAAACGGAATCGCTTAAAAAGATCACATCATCCCTTCTTTCTTATGACTTGGACAACATTAAGTAGGAATTCAGATATTTTGTTGTTTGCTTCATACGTTCAGACAATTCATAAAGTATAGTGTTGAGTAACCTTTTGAATTTTATGATCATGTGCAGTCAATCTGGATCTCTGTCAAAGGAGCAAAAAAGCAGCTGGATGAAGCCAAGCTCCGTTTTGCTGCTGCTGAGGTATGCTATTATGAAATCTCTTACTCCCTCTGTTTTTCTGTTTTCTTATTGAACCTTGTTGTACCATGTTAACGAGGCAAAGCAGATGCTGAACCTACTAAAATTCACTTTCATGCTGTTTGAGATATTGTTGGTCTATTACTAGCATTGTAATTGGAGGACACCATCTGCGAGAGCAAAGATGACACGAATTGTTTGGTATTATGATTTGGATCATTATGGATAGCTTAGACCTTAGTAAATGGACTTGTATGGTTGTACCTTCTTTTACCCCGTGCCATCTAACAAAAGAGGGAGAAAAGTTGTAGTATTTCTATAGATGTAGACAACCTTTTCTCTCCTTTTGAACTGATTGTATAGAAGGGAAATTGGAAACGAGGTCTACATTTGTGTAATCCTATCCAGAAATAGTTCAAGGGTTGTGTACTGTGTTTTTCCTTATCACTGATTCAAGCTTCTTCTTCTAACTTAAGATTTTCGGACTTAATAGCCCAAATAAAAATTTGTTTAGTTCTTCATAACAAGTTACAAAATCCCAAATCAGCCTCATTTTCTTTTTCGAAAAATCAGCTTACCTGATGGACTTTGACCTCCAATTTGAGGGAGTTATTCTACTTCTTTCTGTAAACAATCATTGCTAGCACCTTCTTATGCGTTGGTGTTAGGCTCCACGACTCCTTGTGCTTGAATAGCGAATATCCTTTGTTGCATTTGGCCTTCCCTCCATTCTAGCCGCCTCGGCACCCTCAGCCTTGATTCCCCCTAAAACTTTTGCGACCTTCTTCGTGGCCTTGATTTGCATTTCCAGACCTCCGAATTCCTTCACGATCGCTCTTTGCATTTCCTACTCACTACGTGGCCTTCCTTAAACCCTCTTACATCCTTTTTGCAGCAGTCCGTTAGCATTTTTTTTTTTTTGGCTCAGGAAGCAACATATCTCCTTGCACATTTTGCTTCCCCCATGGGACATTCAACATTTCCCGCACTTCATGTCTCGGTCTTGTTATGGATGGAAAGAAGTTGTACACGTTGTTCAAGGCACAAAGATCTTAGTGTATCCCTCCAGCCTGGCTTCTTACTCCCACCTTCTCCATCCTTGCCACCACTTCTTGTTGTCTTAGATAAATGATTTCTTTTTCCAAAGCTCAATCATATCTCTCTTGAAAAGTAAAGTAGTGTCCTACTCGCCTTTGATACATGTAATGTAACCCCTCAAAACATCTCGTCATCTTTAGCTTATCCGTTCTCGCAAAGTCCGGTGCAAAAGCGGGGCAACTCGATAACTTTCGCAGCATAGTCAATGATAGACATCACCCCTTAGCGTAAGAATAAGAACTCATTCTCCATCTTTCTTTGCAACGAGGGCACATAATACCTTTCTCTCAACCTTTCTATAAACTTATCCCAAGTGAAGTCTGGTTCCAGAGCCATATTCTCAACAGCTTTCTACCACATATCCACTTGACCCTTTAAGTAGAATGAGGCCAACCTATCCCTTAATAGTTCACACAATCCAACAATTTCTCCTTGTTAGATATCCAGTTCTCAAACTTTACGGGGTCCATCGATCCAACATAGATTGCCGGTTTACCCACTGCCAAATGCTTATAGAACTTGCTTTCTTCATCATTTTTCCCTTTGTGCTGAGCTTCTAAGATAAATAACAACCTAGAGTTCATGTCCTTTAGTAGTTTTGTCCTGTACTCTCTTATATTAGGTTGGGGTCTTCGATCTTTCATATTGATATTCTTCCATTTTTGAGGTCTTCATGAGATCAGCTGCTGATGATTGTTTATTTTTTCAGATTTGCAGTATAATTATCAATTGTTGTTTTTTTTGGATGTTTGTGTGATCTTAGTTGTCATTTTCTTCCTTTTTTTTTTGCTTATTTTCTAATGACTGTCATCTGATGTGATAGGTGGTGATGTAAATTACCAAAATTCTTGTGATTATCTGCATTTATTGTTTTCATTTTTAATTATTTAAATCTCCAAGATGAAGATCATTCTATGAATATTCTTCAATTTTGAATCTTTCAACTGGTTAAGGTCTAGCTGTATGTGCATATGTGATCACCTTCTATTAACAATTATATATACGTTAATTTACTCTCTAGGTTACATCGGTAGCTGGACCTTCCGGTCCTCGCCTCATAAGACCTCCTTGAGCTAAATTGCTTTTGATAGGCATTTGTTTTCTTCTCCACTCTTCTCCTCGTGAGTCTGCAATCTAGCCCTCATCTCACCCCAATGATTATCGCCAGTCAGAAGTAATTGACGTCTTTTAGCCTTTTCATTAATAGTTATCTCAATCTCAGCTATAACGTTGTCCACCTTGAGTTCCCACTTTATTTCCCTTTTGTCTATCTCCTCAAGTCTCCTTGTACCTTGGACAAATACATTAACAAGATACAATATGAGATGCTCCCAATACACATTCTTAAAAGCAATCCATGGTTCACTTTGGGGAAATGTCTTCACTATGGTCTAAGCCTTGATCTCGGGGTATAAGTAATGATTCTCCCCACGAGTCGTTCTCTCGTTATAGCTTTCTATAGACCAGCCCTTTCCTGGCATGCTCCCTAGTCTGTTTATATGCCAATTGCATGTAAGTGTTATCTCCAACCTCCTCTAATTTCTTCATGCACACGACTCCTCCTTCTCGACTGTTCTCAAAGTTCATAGTGGGAGAGTATAATTACAACTTTACAAGCATAAGTTTTTTCCCACTAAGTAAACCGTTGAATTTGATGTTGTTTATCAAAAAGGAATGCAAGTTCTCCCTAGCTCGGCTGTGTAAATTCAGTAGTGTTAGAGACAGAAGTATGAAAAAAGATAAAAGAATTGGGAGAAAAGTACATGCTTGGTGTATGATCTTCTGTTAAAAAAAGTTGTTTATTTTAGAGGAGTTCTTTTTAGATGCTTAATATAAGCACGAGGTAATTGAGGTGACTCAAAAATATGTATTTGTATTTCAAGAAGTTAAATGTTAAATGTGTTCCTTTTTTCTTGTCAAAATTCTACTTTTAATAAATTATTTGTTGTTCATTTGTTTATTTATTTATTTATTATTATTATTGATATTAGTTTATTCGAGTAGAGTATATTAAGGAGAAATAATTGGTAAAGCGATAGATTTAAAGAGGATTATTGATTATAATTTATATGTATAAGGAGACATGAAAAAGATTTGAATTTGGTGAAAAGAAGCTCATAATATATGGCTAAAGGAGCTTTTTACAATATTAATACATGGTGAGACTTATTTAAAATGTCCTTTTGATGATGTTTTAAAAATACCCATATGTTAATTGTTATCACTATGATAAAATGAATTATTCTAATATATATAATATATATAGCCATATGGCAATTCAAACAAACTGTAGATAATTTTCTTTCAAAAACTCCACCCTATATTCTTAAAGTAATTGTTGCTGAAGTATACTAGCTGTGTTGCTTAATACGTATAACATATTCATTTTTGGGATGTTTCCAAATACTTCCAACATTTCTTTTATGGGTAAGTTTTACACATCAAAGTCTTACTTTATTATTAATCACATGGGCCATGTTTCACATTATATCCTTCTCCTCTGTACATGTGTCATTTCCAATGTTGGAAAAATGTAGGTGACCTTTGGATGCCAAAAAACAAAATTACTTCACAAGTGTATTTGGTATCTATTTTGTCCGACAAAATGTATGACCCTCCAAACTGGTTTAACAATGAGGATATGTAAATGACTTTAACATGGCCTTCTGGCCGTGATTGACCAATCTACGACCTTTAAATCAACTGTTGGAGTGGTAAAGGACATGATCCATCAGTTGGGATTAAAATTTTATAATAGCAGAACAATGAAGAGTGGAGAAAAGATTGTGCAGGGATCATAGGTAATTGGATAGAAGCATTACTGCATTAGCATATAGCAAGGCATGAGGAGGAAATATCTTATTCAACACATCTTAAAATTGAGTTGTAGAAAATTTGAGCTGCCATGTTGATTGTTGAGTTTGGTGCTTTGCAGGGTGACCATGTAACTTTTCTAAATGTATACAAAGGATTTCTGCAGTCTGGTAAATCATCAAAATGGTGTCATAAGAACTTTATAAACTATCATGCTATGGTAAGTACAACTTTTTCCTCTTTGTTACCTCTTCTTACGATTACTCTCTTTAAATATAAGTTCAAGTTTTTATCTTTAGAATTCTTCAACTTTTAAGTTAGTTTAACTGTCTTCTTTCTGTGGAATTGTACCCTTGGCAGAAAAAAGTTCTTGAGACTAGGGAACAACTCAAAAGAACAGCAAAACGGCTAGGCATAGTCTTAAAATCTTGTGACAGAGACATACAGGTATTCACGAAATCTTCTTTTATACAGCAAGACTCAACTTCTAGCTTTTGGTCACCTGAATGTTTCAAATTCAGTTATCCAATTGGATTTTCCTGTGAAAGTAGTTACTACTAGTTAGTGCTTCACTGCAGACTTGGAAGTTCACATCTAGTGAAGCACCAAAATTCATTGTGAGGTATATGTACACTGTGAACCAAGTAAAAAGGTTCTCCAGCCAAACCCCTGTCAACTGGTTTCACATCTACTTCTATTTTCTCTTTTTTGCAAATATCAAACGAGGTCTAAGCCTTATTTGAAGTTTTATCAAGTAAAACAGTTTCTTCCCTTGCTTCCCTCATTTGGTTTCTGCATCTACCTCCTTTATCTTTCATGTGGCTGGCTGGCAGCCAAGGTTAACAATGAGGTCATATTTACTATTTAGTGCTATCTAATAGTACATCAAGTTGAACAGATTCAGCCTGCGCTATCTAATGATTGGTTTTACGTTGATCTTTATTTCTTTCTTTTTAACTATTAAGCTGGGTCTAGTATTCTGATGAAGTTTGGGTCCAGCAAATAGAATCTTAGTTGCTATTCTGCTTTAGTAAGGGTAAACTATTTTATGATGAATTTAATTTGATTGATTGTACTAATGAGTTCCATTTGATTTTTTGCATCCTTCTGTTTCCCACATGTATAACCTATTTTAGCTAGCTAATGGGGAACTTTTGACTACATGGTTTCGCTCAGAGCTAGAGATTTTAGCTAGCTCCTTATTACATGATCATACAGCCTTTATAACATCTTCAAACCTGGAACCACCAAGGGGCTGTTCTCTTTAACTTGTTTTCAGAAATAATAAACCGTTCAGAAAAGTAAAGTTTAGATAAGTTCAGTAAAAATGAGTTAAAAATAACAGACACTAAGTTGAAAAAAAGAGCATTCTCATCATTTCCAAGCTACTAGCAACTATTAGTGATTTTGCACTATATGCAACAGAAACCTAAATCATGACTGCATACACAACTTGCAGGATGTAAGGAAGGCAATAACTGCTGGATTTTTTGCCAATGCTTGTCAGTTGGAAGTAAGTGAAACATGATCCTGTTGAAGACTTTTGGACAAATTCTAACTAGGAAACACTGAAAATGGTATTAAGATTAAGTTTCTCACAATATCATTGTCGGATATTTATTGTAGCCATACAGCCATGAAGGGAAATACAAGACCATCAGGACTTCTCAGGATGTTTATATCCACCCTTCATCTGTTTTGTTCAGGTTTGTGAAAAAAATCGTATTGCAAAGATTTTGATATCATTGTTGCTTTTTGGTTGTTAGTGTTTCAGTAATATTGTTTTTGTCAAGAGTGCGATGAGCCAATGATGCAAGTGCATTGGTTTAAGACGGTTATAATAGTAGTATCTGTTTTATTACCTTAGCATGTCATGAAAAATATTTAATACTAAATTCTCCATCAGATAGATGTTCTTATTACTGTATTGAATTAATCCAACAGAAGGTCGTCTTTCTTTTCCAATATGAAGCTATATATATCCTCAAATATACAAATAACTAAATTTTGAGGTGGTATATGATTCTTGTAAGGGCAAAACATGTAGAGGGAAACATGCTCTAGTCTCATGACCATCAGGGGCGGATCCAACGTGGGTTCAGTGGGTTCAACTGAACCCACGTGGATCCGGGGTTAAAACCACGAAAATTGGGCAAACCAAATGATATATATATTAAATTCAGTGGATTATATTATTGAAAGGTATGGTAGCTCAGCGGTAAAGCTTATGTATTATTGTATTGTTTGCGATTCCGCTCAATAGTCACATGTTCGAATCCCGGGTAATGTAGTTTATCTTATCTTTTTTTTTCTTTTTTCCTTTTTTGATCCTCCCTTAGTCCCTTTAGGCTTATACATTATATCTTTGGTCTTATTTTTTTTATCCTCCCTTTTGGCTTAGTGTATTATATCTTGGTCTTTCTTTTCCATTTTTTTATCCTCCCTTTATTTTTTAAGCTCTCTTTTTTATCTGTAAATCTCTCCCTTCCACCAAGTACAAAAATTGTACCAGCGAATAAATTTAATTAATTTACATTATCTTTTTGTCTACGTCATGTTTGTGCTAGATAGTTTTTAAAGTTTCATATTTTGTTATACATATAAGTGTATAACACTTAATTAATAAGTTAATTTAATGAAAAAAGTCTTAATAGTTAATACACAATTCGTAGTTTGTATAAATCTATAGCTTGTTAAAAAAAATAAGCCTTTCATTACTACAAGAAATTATTTATCATACTTTTTCTGTAATGATGTAATTAAGAATAATAGCCTCGCTAAGTACAATTGTTGAAAGTTTATTTTTTTTCTTTTCTTTGGAAAATTGCAATTTCAAATAGAAAAGTTTAATTTGGAATTTATATTAAAATTATTTTGAACCCACGTGGCCCAATTTCTGGATCCGCCACTGATGACCATTCTTATTATCTATGTCATAGATTGGGAGAGTTTAACTTGGGACTGAGAGAGTAATAAGCAATAATAGAAAAAGAAGGCAGAGGGGAATGTTAACATTTGCTTGCACAGTTGCATGATAGGTATTTGGTAGCCAAAGTTCACCCCCATTCCAACAGTGCTGTCCTCGTAGAGTGCTTGACAAATCATGACATTAGTAGTTTCATATGAATTCGTGGAAATCCCAGTTGCTGTAGGTGGCTGATTTTGAGACCAAGTTCATATCTTTCTTGCAACTGTTGGCGACATTAATGATTTATCCTCCGCCCAACCAATTATTATTTTCTGACATATTTGATTGAGATGAGGGGTGATAATCGTCAGTTACATAGTTTCTGATAGTGGTAGAGTTTTTTTGTGATTAATTAATGTATGCTGTTACTTCTTTTGTGTGTTTTCTAAATGCTTAAACTTTAATGCTGTCTGCTTGCAGAGTAAACCCAAAGTGGGTTGTATACCATTCTCTTGTCTCAACTGATCGCCGATACATGCGTAATGTCGTGACAATAGATCCTTCATGGTTAGTCGAGGCTGCTCCACATTATTATCAGTACCAAGGGCCTGGTCCAATTGGTACTTTGACTAGGTAGTGCATATTAGAGATATTATACTTGGTGATCCCCATGATTAGCATTGGGATGGTATATTTTCCGCAAGTGTAAGTGCAGGTATATTGCATTTAGATGAGAAACTCTTTGTAGATTTTCTCCAACCTGGATACAGACGGTGAGAATTGCGGTCGAGGGACAGAAAATTTGTAGGGGGTTGAAGAGGAGATCTGCTGATGAATGTTTCTAATCTTGTATCAGAAGAAAGTAGCACTGTAAAGTCTGTAAACCCCCTTTGCTGGGAGAGAAAGAAAAAGGAAATTCTTACAGAATGAGAGGAGACAATTGTTTTGAATGGCTTTTTCTTTGTGGTTTTTTTTTGTGCGTGATCTGAATACATTTTCCAAACAGATGTTAGAATGGAAATTAATTATCAAATTACGTTTTGTCTGAGGTCATTAAGAATGGTTTTCTTCACCTGAATTAAGTAGTTCTGATCACCTCTAATTTCACCTAATATTTGTAATTGATTGGACTTAGCAGCCCCAAAAATTGTAACTTTTTATGTGAAAAATAACGCACCTTAGAATGGCATTATCTTATTTTAGTTTTGGCGTCTATGTAAGTCTGTACTATGAACAAGCGAAGGATATTCTACTACAGCTAATCTATATGCAGTGATTTAAAACAAATTATTTACCACAATTGCGTTTGGTTGGTGTAGTTTAATTGCTCTTGTCTAGTAGATGGGTCAATTAGGCACCAAGCATAATAGTTATGATGGGACTTGCACTTGACCTAACTCTTTTACACGCACGAGTGAAGTAATCATACAGTCATAATTAACTATTCGCTCCAAAGTTAAACTAGTATAATTCGGATTAGTTCTACTAAATTACACATGACTATTTTGCTTTAAAACAAGGATGTTGGTATTGTGTGAAATTTTAAAAAATTAGGACAAACTAAAAAATTTGATTTGTTGAAAGGACAATTCCTTGAATTCACTTGTTCGTTTTGGATATGGAACACTTGCGCTTTTCGAAAAGAATTGAAGGAAACTTATTCATGGTCATTTTATAAACTCTTGTTTTAACTTCTTTTTTTTGGTGTAAAGAGAGGCACAAGGGCGAATGATATAGACAAGGTTTATTCTCAGGTTACCTCTCTAGACTTTAACCAACTAAGCTAGTTGACTTTCACTCGTTTCACTTTTCTATTATGCGATTTCCATTTCCTTGCAACATAGTTGGACACTAAGGTACAACTTGACTAACCTAAGAAAAAATGAAAATAAGGTACTCCCGCAGTCTTGATATTTATTGATATCGTTTGATCGTTATAAAGCTAAAATTTTAGTACCTTTACTTAACTTCTTTATTTGTTGTTAATAATCAGTACCCCTTTTTTTTTTTTATTGTAACTAGTGCAAATGTGCAATATGGTGTCTCAACATTTAAACTAATATTGTAGTATGTGGAAGTGATGAATCTTTATTATTATTGAGGTTATCAAAAGAGAGAAATAATAATATTTTTAGTATGTCTTATAAGAGACCACCTACTTTTAATTTAAAATTAGGCAATGATCCAAGCCCAACATTAAGAACAGAACGAATCTGTCTAATCTATTTAATGATCTATTTAATCCATTAAGTACTCACACTTCTTTAGAACTAACTTGGTGGGAGATGTCTCAGCCCTCAGGATAATATTAAGTTAGAGTGAAATGATAAACTATTTAGATAAATAAAACTTATTAGATAGAGATAGACTTAAATTTGTCTAACTATATGGTAAAATTAAATTGTCTATTCTAATATTATTTGTAAAAAGTTTGTGAAACTATACCATTTTAGATAAAATTATCTTTTTTTTTTTTTTTTTTTTTTTTTTTTGACAAAGGGTAAAGAAAGAAATATAGAATTAGCTCCTCCTTGCTTGTGTAGCCAGGTTATGAGCTAATTTTACTTGTGACCTATCAGTTTTGATACAAGAGACAAACATGAAGCTTTTCGCTATTCTCTTGATATCCCTAACAATGCTACTGATGTTCTTATCTGAACGTTCCTCATTTCTCAAAGCCATAATAACTTCTCTGCTATCCGAATATATAATAATCCCTGCTGTTCTCCAAGCCATGTCCGAAATTGCCTTTAGTATTGCAAATGCTTCTGCTTGCGCTGGAGATTTCGCGAAGATTTTATGAGCCGATTCTTCTGTAGAGTCCTTACTAATATTCTTCCAGGCGACCGCTGCTTGCCATTCATTTGAACCCGCTTTTTTCTTCCAAGCTCCATCCACTACTAAAGCTTGAACATTACTTGTGATTTTATCCCCTATCGTCCACTCTAGAATGCTTGGGTCCTCCTCCCATTTTCTTGATCTCTTCGGCTCTTTGCTGTGCTTTGAAATTTCCTCTTTGCTTGCTCTCTTTGCTCTCGTAGACTGTTCACTGATGATATGCATTATTCTCATCGGGTTTGTTTTTTCGCCCTTAAATATGATTTCATTCCGATGGATCCAAATTCCCCACAAAGTTGCAATAAAATCAATTTCTTCTCCTCGACAATCCTCCAATTTCCTCTTTTTGAATAAATTCAAAAAGTTTTTTATCCATTCTTGTAGTGTAAGATGATTTCCGTTTGATGCCACAATCCCCAAAGAACACCACCAAATCCTTTGCGAAACTACGCAATCCCTAAATAGGTGTTCAATGGACTCAGTTTGCTGCTGGCAGAGACAACAGGTTTTGTTGATGCCATTGATTTGCCTCTTCTCGAGGTTATCAGCAGTAGGAAGAGCCTTATTAAAAATTTTCCAGAGGAAGAACTTCCATTTAGGAAAGATATCCGACTTCCATAATCTGGTCCAAGGGTTGGAAAGCAATGTATGATCTCTTTGACCTTCATTCAGGAACCAGTACCCAGATTTTGCTGTAAAGTTCCCAGATTTCGAGTTCGTCCACCCAATCTCATCCTCTATCTCCTGATAAGGGATGTGAGTGGCTAAAATTTCTCGTGCATCCCCGGCATTGAATAAATCCCAGATGATAGATGGCTTCCATCTTTTGTTTTGGTCAATCAGATCAGAGACCCAAATGCATTGCTCTCTCGACTCATGATTTTCCGAAATTTTGGGTTTTGGGGAGATGTTTGCGTGCCATTTGTCAGTGTCGATTCTTATTGACCTTCCATTTCCTAGCTTCTTATAAAGGCCCTCCTTGAACGCTTTGGTTGCTTGAAAAAGACTGCGGAAGGCATAAGACCCATTCTTTGGCACTTCATTTTCCATGACCATCTGTATCAGATCTTTTTTATACTTGGCCGTGTAAAGCTTATGAATGAGAGAGTCCTTATTTTTGTGAATTCGCCACGCTTGGTCAAACAGCATAGATTTATTCACATGCGCTACATTTCTCAAGCTCAAACCTCCTTGGAATTTATGTTTTTCAAGGAGATCACGCTTCCTCCAATATATTGGTTTCTTGTCCATAGAAGATGACCACCAGAACTTCAGGAGTAAGGAGGTGATGTTCCTAGTAGTTTTTGCTGGGAGCAGGTAAATCGATATAATGTTGGAGGCTAGCGCAGTCAGAATTGTATTAATGAGGATAAGTTTACCAGCCTGGGAGAGGTTGCTGAATTTCCAAGAGAGGATTTTGTTGGCCGTTTTAGTAGTGATGTCATTGAACACTGAGGTGGTTCTACCGTCAACTTCCATCGGACAGCCTAAGTAGGATCCTATTTTCTCTTTATCCCTTACCCCTAGGGGCTTCCTGAGAATCTTCCTGAACTTTGGCGGAGTATTAGGGCTAAAGATGACATGAGATTTTTCAAAGTTGATCTTTTCTCCAGATTTTTCACAGAATATAGCGAGAACTTGTTTTATGGCCCAACAATTTTTTGGGTTAGCTTTGAAAAAGAACAAAGCATCATCCGCGAAGAACAAATGGGAAATTGTTGGCGCATTTCTGGCTATTTTAAGACCGATAAGCTCCTTGTTGTTTTGCATCATAGATAAGTTTCTCGAGAGTACCTCCATACAAAGGATAAAGATGTAGGAGGAAAGTGGATCCCCTTGCCTGAGACCAGCTGAGGGGCGAAAGACCTTGGTAGGTTCTCCGTTCACCAATACTGAGTAAGACACTGTAGTGATACATTGCATGATCCAATGTACCCAAACCTCTGGGAATTTCATCCTTCTCAGCATTATCTCCACGAAATCCCATTTGATTCTATCATAAGCTTTGCTCAGATCGACCTTCAGAATTCCCGCAAAACAATTTCCCTTCCTTTTCTTCCTAACCCAGTTAATAATTTCATGTGAGATGAAACAGTTGTCCGCCATTTGCCTTCCCGGGACAAACGCATTCTGGAACTCATCAACTATGCTTCCCATAATCAATTTAAGTCTGTTTGAAAGAGTTTTGGCTATGATTTTGTAGGACGAATTGCACAGACTTATAGGTCTAAAGTCTTTTGTTTCCTGTGGTCTATCCTTTTTAGGGATGAGAGTGATGAAAGTTCGATTCTGCTCCTTTAGCAAGAAACCTGATGAAAGGAAAGAATTCACGCTATTAACGACATCCTTTCCCACAATATCCCAGTTATGCTGGAAAAAAATTGGGGGAGTGCCATCAGGTCCAGGAGATTTGAGTGGTTTCGGGCTGAAGCAAGCAGCTTTAATTTCCTCGTTTGAGAAAGGTTGGCTAAGGAGATCAATATGGGTCTGGGACAAAGCAGCTACCGGCGAAAAAAAAGGGTCATCTATAAGAAGAACCTCTTCACTGCTCTTGTCACATTGATAAATTTCCTTAAACGACTCCAAGAAGAGCTCTTTGATTTGTGCATGGTTCGTTACCCAGTTTCCCAACCCATCTTTTATCGCCTTAATTTCATTTCTCGCGGATCTTCCTTTTACACTCTTGTAAAAGAAAGTTGAAGTTTTATCCCCGAACTCGTCCCACCTAGATTTTGCTCTTTGCCTCCAATAATCCGACTTTATCTCTATATCGTTCAACATATTAGACTTATTTTCGTAGTCCTTCTGAGCTTGATCAATCGAGGTGATGCCCTTTTGTTGTTTTGTTAGGTTATCATTGATGTCAACCCAATTGATGTTGTTTGCCTTCTTAAACCTGAGGCACCAACCTCTAATACTCCTAAGAGAACACTGGATCTTCCTCTGGAGAACAAAAGCAGGAGATCCTTCATGAGTTTCCCCCCAATCTTTTTTAATTAACTCACCAACTTCTGGATGATGCAAGCTCCATGCATCCAGCCTGTAAGGTCTCTTCCTTTTCCCTGTGCTTTGTTTGTACAGATGAAGAATAAGTGGGCTATGATCGGATAGTAATATAGGGAGGTTCCAAACCTCGGCGTCCGGAAATTTATCCATCCATTCTGAATTACAAAATGCTTTGTCTATTCTTTCATAGATTGCCTCTGAAACAGACCTATTATTTGTCCAAGTATAGTTCACCCCATGATAAGGAATGTCCAATAGGTGGTTCGAGAATTTCCAATCTAGAAACTGCGTTGCTCCTCTTAAAATCAAGGAACCTCCAAGTTTCTGTCTGTTGTTTTCTACCTGATTGAAATCTCCAATCAACATCCAATTGCCTTTGTTATTGTCCATTAGAGTAGTAAGATTGGACCATGTTTCCGGCCTATTATCCAAGACAGGCGACCCGTAAAAAAAAAAAAAGATAAAATTATCTGTTGGAACCTTTTTCGTAAAACCTTCTCATAGTTCACAAATGCATCTTCAGCTAGTATTGCCAAACACAATCTTTTCCTCTCCTCAGTAGCTCAGTAGCTAGTGTCTAATCCCCAAGCTAAAACACTTCCAACAATGGCATAAACCCTAAACCATCCATGGCAATTCATCTCCTTTCACCAATTCCTTCTTCTTTCTCTCTCTCCTATAAACCCTCCTCACTTTTCCCTCCCATTTCCTCAAAACTTTCAACCTCTTCCAAAATCAAAGCAACAACTCTCAACAACCCACAAAACGACATCCAAGAACCTTCAAAACGACGTGGTAGACCAAAGGGAAGCAAAAAATCTACCACTCTCTCTCCTCAAAAAACAGCTAAAATTTCAGATGGGTCATCCCAAAATACCCAATCTACAAATGGGTCGACCTTAAATTTAGATGAACTTAACAATTTCGATGATGGGATGGATTTTCCTTACTTAGAACCGCCGCTAATATGCTGTTTTGGTGCAGTTCAAAAGGAATTTTTGCCAACAGTGAGAGTTTCAGAACAGCAAATGCACCCTGATATTTACTCCGGGTGGAAAATGATGCAGTGGAATCCACCTGAATTTGGGCGGGCACCCGGTGGCCCGGCATCAAATGTGGCGATTGCGCACGTTCGATTGGGCGGGAGAGCAGCATTTATGGGAAAAGTTGGAGATGATGATTTTGGGGAGGATTTGGTTTATATGATGAATAAAGAGAAAGTGCAAACAAGGAGTGTGAAGTTTGATTCTAATGTGAAAACTGGTTGTACTTTTATGAAGATTAAGTTTAGTGATAATGGTAAGATTAAAATGGAGTTAGTTAAAGAAGCTGCTGAAGATTCTTTGGTTTCAACTGAATTGGATTTAGCTGTGCTTAAAGAGGTAAATTTTGCTTGTTTTTTTGAAAAAGTTGTTTCATACTTTCATGTGTTGGTAATTCAATGTACTGATTATGCGAGGACTTGGCATTGATGTATGTTGAAGTTTGTTGAACTTTTTAAGCAATTTATTATACAAATTGAAGTTTTTTGTGAGAAATGTGCATCATGTGGTTTAGTTCCAGTTCCTGAACATTTGACCTTGTTCATATGAATATACTTCCTCTGTTTTTTTAGATGCGCATAAGTTTTCACCAACTAACCTTGTTCGATTTGTTATTCCTTGTAAGAAATAACATAGTAAGGTGGGATCTTGTTTGATTCATTTTAATGCATATTTTCATAATATCGACTTCTTAATGTTATGCATTGGATGGCGTGAAAACAAGAAGTGTAACAACTAAAAAAAGGAACTCTTTTTATGTTTGAATCGTGGAGAATTATTGATTGCTTTCACTTTGTAAGGCTGGACTTATCAATTTTACTCTTATAATGTTATGGAACATAAATGAATACAGAATCAGGAAATAATTTTATCATACAACTATAGCAAGATATATTTCGTATTTTGCCATGTGCAAAGTGATACAGTTTATATTTAGAATGAAATTCAGATAGCTACACTGGATGAAGTATGACACATGATTTAGAAAAATTAGTTGCCTGTGTAAAAGTCAATTGTTCCAAGGAAAGATATGGCAGAATTACTTTTCTTCTTTGTTGTTAAATCTTCTCAGTTATATAATTTTGCTGATTAATTTTTGGTTATTTGATGTATCAACAGGCTAGGATCTTCCACTTCAATTCAGAAGTCTTGACATCGCCTTGTATGCACTTATCCCTATTCAAAGCTATTAAAATATCCAAATTTTTTGGAGGTCTTGTGTTTTTTGATCCGAATCTTCCATTACCCTTGTGGAAATCACGTGACGAGACAAGAGAAGTTATCAAGGAAGCTTGGGAGGAAGCCAATATCATTGAGGTAAGCAGGCAAGAGCTGGAGTTTCTTTTAGACGAAGACCATTACGAGAAGAGGAGAAATTACCGGCCTCAATACTATGCTGAAGATTATGAACAGAGTAAAAATAGGAGGGATTACTACCACTACACACGTGAAGAGATAACTCCATTGTGGCATGATGGGCTGAAGTTTCTTTTTGTCACAGATGGAACCTTTAGGATTCATTACTATACCCCTTCTTTTGACGGTGTTGTGGTTGGGACTGAAGATGTGTTAATAACCCCGTTCACATGCGATAGAACTGGATCCGGTGATGCAATTGTGGCTGGTATTATGAGAAAACTGACTAGCCACCCTGAGATGTATGAAGATCAGGATGTTTTGGAGAGGCAGCTTCGGTTTGCTATTGCTGCGGGAATTATATCACAGTGGACAATTGGCGCAGTAAGGGGCTTTCCAACTGAAAGCGCCACTCAAAATCTTAAAGAGCAAGTTTATGTTCCATCAATGTGGTAGAGATGAATATGCTTCACAACCAATACATGGTTGTAGGAAAACTGGTATCTTGAAGTTGGTTGCTAATCTGCTACCTTCACCGGATCATTCGAATGACAGTGTTGCAAACAATTTCAAGTAATCGTGAGAAGAAAAACAGAACAAAGGGTCCTTGTTCATACACGAGTGACGAGACCCTAATCTGAATCAGTGAATTAGGAGAACTGGCTTTAGCTTTCTTCTGTATCCACTCTCTTGTCAGCCTGATATTAAAAACTGTGTTCAGTCACATGGAGATTTAGATATGAATTAGAGCTAGAATGAATTCGTGCGAAAGAGAAATATATGATTGAGACTTGAGAGCTCATCCCAAATATTATTTTTCTTCTGTTTGATAATCAAATTAATTTTTCTTCTTGTTTAGATACTGATGAACATTGATAATTCATAATCTAACATATCACTTGTTTGTAGTTGGTGCCTTGGGGCCTGAGGGTGGTGTTTATCATGTAGTGTTGAGTACAAGAAGTTGATGAATCCAAATTTTGTTAAGATAGTTTTTTCACATAAAGAAGTCTGAGTTGAAGTATTGAATAATAAATGTGCTTCAATGATTGGCTTTGTGCTCAATATTAATTATAAGTTCAGAAAATAAGGGTAACACAAGAAATTTTCAAAAAATTGGATAGGCGAATTGGGTGAATTATAGAATGCAAATAAGCAATGGTTTATTTTCAAATTTGGATCCTACGAGAGCTTTTAATGAGTTTGAAACATTGTTTTTTTTTACATCGGAAATATTTACATTAACTAAGATATGAATTACAAATTAAAAATAGTTTGAAGCATTTTAGGGAGCATAGTAACCGAGGTTCTTGTTACACGCTTCGCCTAGTTCATATCAGACATGAGAATTTTTTTTTTTTTTAGTTTTAGCTTCTATTTAGGGCTTTTAATCATTGCATTCATTTAACATTTATCTCTTTTCTCCATGCTTTGTTCTTTTTAGTTTTTGGTACGACAGTATGAACTAGCTAATGATATTATACTCTAGCTTATCTATATTAGTGGTTGTGCCCTTACTTCGGTGGTTTGAACCAAATAGTTTTAACCATAATTGCCTTTAGTTGATGTAGACATGTAGAATATTGCTCTTGATTAGTAGAAGGGTCAACGAACGCATTGAGCAATAGTTATGATTGGACTTGTACGGGACCTTAGTCATTCAAACGCATGAAAGAAGTAACCATGATTATCCAACGATGGTTCTGAAAAAAAAAACGTGTAGACGCTTATATATTGGCCATGTTTGATAATTATTGAATAGTTGTTAGCTGTTAGCTGATAATTTATAGTTGATTGTCTAAGATGGTTTGACTAGCTGATTGTATTAGCTGTTTGTGTAGAGGTGTTTGGTACGTAACTTATAGCTGATTGATACATAATTGTGTAAAATGACCAATAAGGACGTGTACATATCTATTGTCTTACTTTTTATTGTTTTTTAGTGTGATTTTGAAAAACTGTAGGACATAGATGTAATTGGTCCACTCATCCCTAATTATGAGCTAAATGAAACCTCTCTTTACCAAATACTTAAATTAGAGAATTAACTAGTCAAATCCTCTAATATAAGCTCAAACCTCTAATTTTACCCTCAAAATATTAATATTCATAAAACATAAAGTAAAATGTCAATTTACTTTTTATATGGTGGAAATCGATAAATTATTTTTTTTCTTTAAAACTAAGGAAGTACTTATATTACAATATTCTTCTATATGACATCTAAAAGGGGTAGAAGACACTCTTTCAATTTTATGGTATTTCGTTTAAATTATTAAAATTTTAAATAAAGTTATACTACCTTCGATTTTTATTAGTTTACCGGTTTCTTTTGCACAAAGTTTTAGGAGAAATAATATTGTGGGATATAAAACTTAGAAGGAAAGAAAAACTTTTATTTTCTGTTAAAGTTGAATATATGTGTGATGGAAAACTAAGAGCACCATTACTCATGAGTGAAAAACTCAATCATCCCACTCTCTTTCTAACTTTCTCTCTCTAAAAAATAGCATCCCACAATCTTTCCCCACTCATCTCCTTAACCATGAACCATTTTCAATCATCCCAACTACTTTTACCTACTCAACTACTTTTTTACCCCACCCATCTAATTTTTCTCTCTCATCGCCCCATCACCATTATATAATATTTTTATTATTTACGTTTTAATAATATTAAATATTCATTACTAATTGATAAAAAAATTAATTTATAAATACATAATTAGCGTTTTTAGCATTAACTAAATTAAATGTACAAAAATATTTTTTTTTTAAGTGTAAAAGTGAGACATATTTCATATAAAATAAGCAAAATTATAGAAAATTAGTAAATAGCTAGAAAAAAAAGTTATCCAAAATATTACAAAAAGGGTCTCTAATTGTAGATCTTTGAAAAATAGAGCCATTGGTATTTTTTTTATTTTTTTTTTCGCTTTGTATTTTTTAAGATATTGTATTTTTAATATTTATAATTGTATTATTTCTCTCACCTGTCAGAATTTGACTTTCCCCAAGCCAAAACGACGTGTTTTGGCTAATTTTCAGCCAAAACGCGTCGTTTTGGCTGAGGGAAAGCCAAAAAAATCGATTTTCGTCAGATCAGGCAGTGGGTCCCACTCCCACGCCTGATCACCATTTCACTCACCCCATCCCATTTTTTTGCCCCAATCACTCCCATTCAACACATGATCTTTTTTCTAATCATGATTAAGACCCTTTTTTTCTCAATCTTCTCATGATTCTTGTTTTTCACTCATAGTTAATGATGCTCTAATAGTCTCATTCCAAAAATAAAAATAAAAAAATAGATAAATTAATAAAAAAATATCCAAAAAAAAGTACCAGTAAACTAATAAAGATGGAGATAATAATCTAATATTTCATCAAAATAACCAACTTCCATCTGGAAATTTAAAGCACTTGAGATGCAGACAATCATGAGGCTTTATTAGAGAATTGTTGTCAGATATCCCGAGTACTGTTCCCTTGTATACGTCATACAATATTGTTCCAAATTTGGGAAATCAGTAACATTAGCGCCATAATTTAGATTTATTAATTGAACTGCAGAGATATAATATCAAGGTCCCGTAGCTCAGTTGGTTAGAGCGTTGGTCTTATGAGCCGAAGGTCGCGGGTTCGAGCCCCGCCGGGACCATTTCGGGATTGTTTAATTTTTTTTTTATTTTTCTGTATTTTACCCTTGTGTTCCGACCTCGACTACTTGGCTGTTTTTAATGCATAAACACTAATTTAACATATACATAATTTAAATTTTACAATAGGTATTTATATGTCAGATTTTCCCACTATATAACAAAAAGTAAATGAAACTAATGATGCGTAGTTAGATATTGGGACATTATGAATTAAAAAAGCTAAGTTTAGGGACACTTTGTGAAATTTCGAAAAGGTTAGGATACTGGATACAACATAGAATTTGAAGAAACACAATGATATAATGAAGAAAAATTATTTCTAAAAAAAGTCCTATATATATATATGGTGTTTGTTTCCTTTTTATAATGTATAGTATTTTATAGTGCTTGCTTGCTTACTTTTTGAATTCCACATTTTTCATGATTTGCCTAGACAAACCATGCTACTATCATTTTTTTGGTTTATAAATTTTTTTTTTCTTTGTTTATTCAAAATCCAAGGGTCGAATTAGTCACACATTTTATTGTTTTTCACCAATTATTTTCTATTCTCTTTTCTAAAAAATCACTTTTTCCAACAATACTCCTTTAAGTAAACAATAACAAAAAAAATCTTGTGTCTATGTCGTTACACTATCATCTATGGTGTAACAATTCACAAAAACTACTATTTCTAAAAAGAACTCAAATGACACTAAATAAACTAACATAATGACATGAGATTTATGTCATTATTTGTACAATTCGTGTCATTATTGTCGATACTATGTTATTATACATGTTACGCAAAAATTATTAGCGTAATATGTTACACCCAAGACGCAATCAAACAAAAATACTTTACATTCTTCTTAGACTCTACTTACCGTAATTCCCGTGAAAATATAGATATACATAAAGAAATACTTCATTTATCATATAATTTATAAAAGTATAACAACCAAACAATATTCCAAGACAGATCCCCTTCCATGAAACTAAACTATGAGGATATTTATCCAAAACCCCTGTCAAATGGTTGGTCTTCTGTCATTGTGATTATGGTTTGTCGAATTTAATCAAAAGAAAATTCAAACAACTAGTTTGGTTGGTGAATGACGTTCATTAGAGAGGGAAAGACGGGTCCACGCTCATATTGCTTTGAAAATGCTAAAAAGAATTATGACTTTTTTCCAAATATTTATTGCATTTGACTTCATTCTTGCACAACTGTCTGTGTGATTTTTGAGCATTTGGAATTTTGATATATGTTGATGTTATGAGTTTGTTTATGTCATTTTCCTTTTTTCCACATTTGTTTTGAAGGTTAATTAATAAAAACTATAACAACAAATTTAAAAAAGACAATCTTTAAGAATTATAGTTTTTATCATATTTATCATACACCTGAGTTTACCATGAGCATGGTACATACAAGACTACTTTTTTTTTGCTCATTTGGAGCTATCAGTATGTTCACTGGGGCTATTAGTGTGCTTATTTGGAGGTCCCAGATGAGCAAAAAATACACCTAGGTGTATGATGAATACAAGCTTTAAGAATTAATAAAAACTATAACAAATTATTTTAAAAAGACAAACTTTAAGAATTATAGTTTTTATCATCTTTATCATACACCTGAGTTTACCATGAGCATGATGCATACAAGACTACTTTTTTTTCTCATTTGGGGCTATCAATATGTTCATTGGGGCTATCAATGTGCTTATTTGGAGGTCCCAGATGAGCAAAAAATACACCTGGGTGTTTTTTTTTTTGAAAGAGAAATTTCATTAATTGAACGCCAAACAACATCTACAATAGGTATTAAAGTAAAACAAGATACAATTAAACAAGATTAAATCAAATTCGTCTTTGAAGAAACTACAATGAACCAGATCGAACAATACAGCACAACCCCCTTGTATTTGCTGAATCAAACAACTATTGATGAGGAAGTCTATCATTCTGATATATATAGTTTGGGAAGAACATTCTTGGTCGAGTCAGGTTGATCGCATCCGAGATTCTAATACCTTCATGTTGAGTCTCGAACTTCAACCAATGAGAATAATTTCTCATACCTAAAAACAAAAGAACCATACTCACAACTCCCATAGGGGAGAAGGAGATTTCCAAAACAGAAACTAAAAACCCCATAACCTGGGTGTATGATGAATACACTCCTATAGTTTTTGTTTTACGCTATCAGGTATGCTCATTTGGGGTTATCAGAATGCTCATTTGGGAGCAAAAAATACACTCGAGTAGTGTTTTTTTTTTTTTTTTTTATTATTAGGAAATTAAGTCAGCCCAAGAGCTAACCCCTACAAGGCTACTAGCCTGTAGGAAACACCAACACATTGGCTGGTAAGGCATGAATAGCATGCAAAGGAAATACCCCAACATTGTTGGGGTAATGATCGAACCCCTGACCTCAAGGGCCAAGGGGGAGTGCTCTATCCACTTGAGCTAACTTCTATCCTTACACTCGGGTAGTGTATGATGAATGCACTCCTATAGTATTTGTTCTACGCTTTATTATTAAGACTCATTCGAGATAATAAAAATAGTTTTACATATAAAGGATGAAATAACACCCATATTTATATTTCCTCTGTATCTTCATAGTTCCACTCTGTGCTTCTTCACGTACCCCACCATGCTTCTTTGAGATCTAATATCTCTCATTGATATAAGTACAAATTATAAAATGTTGATATTTGGAATCCTTGCATTGAAATGAATCTAACAAGATTAAATTGGTTTATAAACAGTATTCAAAAGTGAAACTAGTTATTAGGCCCGGGCTATGCCCCGGGCAAGAAAAATTTCATTTATTAATATTGTACTTTGATATGATAGCACTAAATACAACTTGGTCTAGTGGTTAAAACTTTAGTACATGAACTTGAGGTCACGGGATCAAAACCCATACTATGCAATTTCTATTTTTTTTATTGTACATGGATTACATGAAGTAAAACTCGCTAGGGAGAGCGCTACGTGACACCGTTTCTGGTTTACGCACGTCTTTTAATATATTAGTATAGATGGTGCCACTAAAGGTAGGAAATTTGAAAACAAATTACAAGTACTCCAAAAGTCATTCTTCTTTCATTAACATAAATTCCCCAACAATTTGCACCCAAAATCTTTTTTTTCCCCAACAGCATCTGTAACATCAATCATCATATACATTTTTCAAGATTATTTATTGGGCAAAACTCCACACATGCAATAATTTTTGTTCCCTTCTCCAGTTTTTTTATTCTTAAAAAATCTACAAAATAAAACATTCACAGATTTCACACACCCACTGCCCTTTTTGTCTTCTCCTACCCTTGTGTTGTGACTTGTAACTCTTGTGTATATTAGCTTTGAGTATGGTTTGCTTCTCTTTTACTTCTACTTCTTTAGGACATCAGCTGAAGAAAAAGAGGGTTATTAGTCATCAACATTTCTTTGATTCCCCACCAAATTTGGGACACACCCCATCTTTCCCATAAAGTTTCTTCCTTTGGTATGTTCAACTGTTGTTCTTCATTCAGATCTTGTTTTTATCTCTCATCCTTTTGTTTTGTTCTATATTATTTGGCTTTATTTCCAATCCTTTTTGTTGGGAATGTGCCCAACTGTATCATATTGTTGTATTTTGGAGTGAAAGATCTTAACTTTGGAATTAAGTGAAGATTTTTTTGACTCAAAATTTGTATATAGTTCTGAGAATTTCCTTTTTTTGGCTTCATTTAGCAGCATAAATTGATGGTATAGAATTGTTGGTATTTTTAGGCTTTGAAATTAAATTTCCTTTCTTATGTTGCATATATTCATCTTCAGAAGCAATTTTGTGTCCTCTTTTTATATTAGTAAGTTGTGATGTGAGTGACTGATCAACTTTGAAAGGTTCTTAGGTAGTAATTTATGGTTTTCAACTTCTCATATATAAGTAGATTTGTGGGTTTTGATGTTAATATTGTAATTTTCTTTTTTTGTTGTGAATTTTTATATTGTTTCATTTGTCAAGGAAATGATTTCTTATGAAGTTTTGTGTTAGTCGACCCCAAATTATATTGGGAAGGCTTTGTTGTTATTGTTAAGAACTTTTGAATTTCTATATAGCATATGAAATCTATGTTATATAAGTCAATGGTTAAACTGACTATAATTAGAGTTTATGTTAAATGGTCCAGTAATAGCTGGTGTGACAGCAAACCTAGCAATGAGGCTCTGTGCTAGAATTGCTGTTCGAAGCCTCTTATAATCTGTAGGCCTCCCTTTGCCTTCTAAATGAACTGCTGCTCAGTGATTGCTATATTTAGATGCTATACGCCTCCGCAATCAGGAGAGCTTTTGTTGCTCAATTATGTGGCTTATATCTTTGAGCTCTTTCTCCAGTTTGTCTATTACTTCGTTAGTTCTGAAATAAGTGAAACACTTCGCTTTTGTATGTGAGAGTTTTTTGAGAGAAGTGTTTCACTTATTTAGAACGGAGGAAGTATGTTTTCTGGTTTGATTGATTGACCTTCCATATACAATCACAGGGTCATATAGAGACATGTGGAATATTGAGTATTTCCATATTTGTGACATATAGGAACCAGATGTTTGGTGTCAAGATCCTCTTTACTAAAATTATACAGGGCTGTTTTAGTTCCATCTATTTTTCAACTAATATTCTGACTCCTGAGCATTAGATGCTAGTACAATGACATGTACTCTCTCCCTATGTTGACTCTGATTCTTCGTGTGACGCCAATTGCCTTTGTCAATTTTGATGTGGGTATGGATTTTTGACACTCATTGTTGATCCAAAAAAGTAAAAAGTTCTTACAATATTCCCATCTTTTTTGGTTTGGGTGAAAACAAATTGCCATGTAATAGTTGGAAAGTACCCGTGTCTGCCTTATTTGAGCAATTCAGATCTACTACTCAATTTCTTACATTACTCTTACAATTTCAGTAACCTTTGCTGCATGAATATTTACAAATGCGGATTTGCTGATTGAAGTAGATTTAGTGACATATCTAATTAGCTTTATGTGGCAACCTTTTGCAGGCTTAAGATAGATTGAAGTAGGTTTTATTGACCTCATAATGGGTTCCGGAGATTGGTTTAAGACGATAATTACAAGAAAGAAGAAGGTGAAGCTTGACAAAAAACGATCAAAGGTTTGTATGTCGTTCTTGTTATAGAATCTGTATGTAGAATGCTGCTTATCTGCATGGGATATGATTAATATAAAATCTTTTCATTCTTGATTTGTAGTAATTTCTTCTGTACACATGCAATATGTGCATGTGTGCAATAGTATTTCTAAGCTAGCTCCTGTTGCTCAATCGCTCTCATGTATGTGTAAATGAAGTAACAAATCTTGCCGTTTCCAAATTGCATTTATAGCCTTCTGCTCACCTAAAGGTAGCATGTGTTGTGGAGATTCTACACCATACACAGTATTAAACTATGTGATCTGCTTTTCTTTGTTCTTCAAACACTTCCTGACTATTCCAGGCCTCACACTATTTCCTTTTCTGGAAACAAATAGTACCGACTAACGAGTAAAACAAGTATGTGACAGTTATATATTTCTTTTTTCTTTTTTGTTTTCTGCCCGTCGCAATCATTACTACTTATGAGTTATGATTTATGAGAGGTTAGCCTCCTTTAGCAAGACTTTTGGTACTCTTCCTTCTTGGTACTTTTTCTAAATAAGGTTGATTTCTGCCTTCAAATTGCTCCTTTCTAAATCAGATTGATATTAAACATGCAATTTAATCCTGCCAGGAAATATCTCAATATCTCGAATCATGAATCAATTTATGTTCGCTCCCTGGAGTGTTTATTGATATTGATTGTGGTTATGTTTATTTTACATTCTAAATATGTCCTCCTGTTACTGGGACTTTACAATTTGATACTACAGTTTACTATTTTTGCAAGTTTGCATGCTAGTACTGTGATAATTTGTCCTTGAAGGTAACTAATTTGTTCATAAACTTTCCACTTTAAATTAACATCATAAATCTATCACATACATTTATAGCATATCTCATGTAGTCATGTGATTAATTCTCTGCCTATCTGACAGGGATCTTCAGCTTCAGATGACCCAACTGGATCTAAAACCAAAAAAAAATCTGAAAAAGCCAATGCTAAAGGTGGTCGGGGTATCAGTAGAACTAACGGCACTCCTGTAAAAATCAGTGAAGATGTTGCTGCAACAAGGATACAGACTGCTTTCAGGGCCTATATGGTATGCAGTTGCTAAATGAGTTGAAAAGTATCCATCCTTCATGACAAGAGAGAAGTAAAGGGGACCATATCATAACATTCATCTACTTGTATTGCAGGCAAGGAAAGCTTTTCGGCGTATGAAGGGGATAATACGATTCCAGAAACTGACGCAGTTCCAGTCTGTTAAGAAGCAGTCTACAAATACATTGACTCATCTTCATTCATGGAGTATGATACAAACTCAAATTAGACATCGCCGCCAGTGTATGGTAACTGACGGTCGTCTTAAACAGAAAAAGCTAGAGAACCAAATGAAGCTTGAGGCAAAGCTCCATGACTTGGAGGTTTGTTTTGAACTCTTTTACCTGTTTAGGATAAACACATGAAGTGTACAACTGTCTTTAGTTCAGTTCATATAGTTTCTTGTGCTTTTTGATGAAATCCAATGTCAAGACTCAAGAGTATCAGATTACTAAATGATACCCTCGATTTTGAAGATCATTTAAAGGCAAAAAAAGAAAACAGAACAATTATGTAAAATGTAGACCATGCAAACAAGTTAGATTATGTATACAAGGGGAATTCTACAGGGTAACCTAATACTTTCTGTTTTACTAAATTGATTCTCATATAAGCATTCTCTAAGATAACCCTAAACTTCGAGAAATACTCTAGAAAATTATCTATGGTAACCCTGGGGAGATCTTGTTGTGATTTTGGAAAAATAGGGTTATATAGAATGTCTAAAGTATAGGGTTGCATGGATAATTTTCCTACATAGGAGGACAAG
Organism: Beta vulgaris subsp. vulgaris; assembly: GCF_026745355.1. Lineage (NCBI taxonomy): Eukaryota > Viridiplantae > Streptophyta > Magnoliopsida > Caryophyllales > Amaranthaceae > Beta > Beta vulgaris. Next base: position 2,150,122 of record NC_079209.1, on the reverse strand, counting down.
AAGCAATAAATATCATAGGGCAGGAGTATAACTTTTTCTGATCTGGCACTTCTTTGAGTTAATCAAGTGCTAGATAATTGAATAAAATCTTGAAATCTGCTAGGTGGAATGGAATGGTGGTGCTAATACAATGGACGAGATTCTAGCAAGGATACATCAAAGAGAAGAAGCAGCTGTGAAGCGGGAGCGAACCTTGGCTTATGCATTCTCTCATCAAGTATATATATATGCACACCTATATAGTTATATCTCCCATCAATTCTTTTGTGTGGAAAGATGGCTAACGTTTTCTTTGATTGCACATTGCAGTGGAGGGCAAACTCTGGTCAAAATCAAGGCTCCAATGCTTCTGAACTAGGGAAAGCTGATTGGGGATGGAGCTGGAAGGAGCGATGGATAGCTGCTCGTCCATGGGAAAGCAGAGTGCCATCTCAATCCATCAACCCTAAGAAGGGGCAGAATAAGCTTACAAGCAAGACTCAGAAAAGTAGTAACTCTACAACAACACAAAAATCGCTTCCTGCTAAATCAACAGTATTGAATGGTAAGGCACATGGAAAAGCCCGAAGATCATCCTTTCCTGGAACAGGCATAAAAGCCGAGCAAGAACCAAACATCAAAGTCCAAGAAGCAACACTGAAGAGGCGTGAATCAGTGTCTTAGATAGAAAAACTACAGATCGTGAAGCGTTCGTGTAAAATTTTCAAGGGTTCTTCGTTTGAAGGAAGCAAATCCTCACTCTTGCCGACATTTTGATTAATGTTTATGTATGTATACGAGGTGGTGTGAAAAAATTTGTATTGCCAACTGATACTGAATATATCTGTACTTGTTTTTTTTTTCTTTTTTGTTTGACCTGAAGTTTCCTTCATGTTTGTAAATGTTGAAAAGAGTACACTATTTATGATGTAAATAGACAAACATTTTTTTTGGGAGAGATTTCAAGGGATGTTGTGTAACAATGTTTCTGAGGTTTTTCCCTCTTGAGTTTAATTCTCTACACCAGTACACCAATTTCACTTGCGTTCTTTAACCAGAATAAACTAAATATGTCTACTACGTAAAATTGAAAATTACTAATTCATAACAGCAACAATTGATGATAAAAGATAGAGTTGCGATTTTGACTGTGCAGGCAGGGTCTGTAACTCAGAGGCGGCAATATGCAGAGCGAGACTCACTGACAGTGTCATGACAGGCAGGGACTGTAACCCAGAGGCGGCAATATGCAGAGCGAGACTCACTGACAGTGCCATGAATAATACCAGTATCTATTGAACGAATAGATTCCAGTTTTCTGTATGAATGATTAAATCTTTGTCTGTTTTGTAGATATTGGAATTTATCTAGCAGGTTACTATAATTGCTTAATGAGGAAGTTTAATGTTTTTTGTTTTGTTTAGTTTAGTTTAGTTCTGAGGCGAGGAAGTTCAATGCTTGATTTCATCGCAAATTAGAAGATACACCTGGTTAACTTATTAGAAGTCTATATTGAAATAATCGTAGTAGATCATATTACACATCATACTCCTGGGTGTATGAACTAAGTGTTGTGAAAAAAAGGAAAATACCGGAATTACAAATTATTACTAGTATTGCCAAGTTTATTCCAGAAATTAGGCTTCATCTCTACAAATGCAGGTGATCGCTGGTACACCAATGATGCAGTTTCTATCAAAAATCCAGCAGTCAAAGCAAAGATGACGAATTTTGTACCATCTACTTCATAATCAAAGTAATGAAGAAGATACTTTTCTCCCATCCATTCGCGCTCCGCTTCTCTTCGGTTCTCATCCTATATAAAGCAGAAAAAGAAGATTACACCATAACTCTTAAATATGTCTAAGTTAAGAAGATTATCATAAGAATGGATTGAACCTTGAGAAACATATCCAAGGGAACATCAAATATCGCCTCGACTTCAGCAGTGTTTGGGGTGGGTTGAAATGCAGTTTTGTCGAAAAGTAGGCCGAGCACTGGCACTACTACCATACCATTCTGTACATAACAAGTAAGTCATCTGGTAAGTCAAGGTGGAACTTGAAGCAAAATACCCAATTGCTAACTACATTCACTTGTAACTTGTAAGTGATGATAAAATGTAGTATAACTGAGAACATGTTAACATTGAGGAAGACCTTCATAGTGAAAGGTTGAAGAACAGAAACAACATCTACAAGTGAAGGGTCCAAACCAATCTCCTCCTTTGCTTCCCTCAACGCGGTTGCAACTTCATCTTTGTCGCCTTCCTCCATCTTTCCACCAGGAAGCGCTACTTCTCCTGTGGCAAAAATGATATACTTGACATAGTATCAAGGTATTCCAGGTTCCTTACAAACAAATTTTGTTCATAATGGGGAGTTTTAGACGAGCATGAGGGAAAATGGGAAATATATGAGGGGTGACTTGGGTTGTTTGAGAAAGATTTTATTAGTGTATGTTCTTAACTGTTAGTTCCACTCCATCAAATTTGCACAAGTTGTAATTTCCCACGCTTAAAAAGTTGTAGTTACATAGTGGACATCACAAAACTGTTCTGGTGTAATATAGTCTAATCAAAATCAAAACTGTAACCAAAATTAGGTAAAACTGATTTTTCGGCTCAATGATCGTGGTTTTGCCAAATCAGAATTAAGTTTCTTTCAATTTGATCTATAGGACCCTATCTGAAGTTGACCATACACAAAACTGAACCAAATGACTCGTCACTAAAACATAACCTAAAACGAGATCAAGCAGACGAATTATTTGCCACCTACATACTTGACATATATACACCTCGAGGCTAAAGGAGAGAGTTTTAAAAACAAGGAATTCTCAAACCAACAGTGAAATCAGTTCAGGCTATTAGAGAGGAGTGACTAACCAGAGTGAGACGAGAGAGTGGAGGCACGCTGAGTAAGAATGACGCGTAGTTCACCATCGTTTCCTTGAAAGATGCAGACCAGAACTGCAGCTCTTCTTTCACTCCTTGATCTTGGTTGGTTGTCACGACTTCCTACGTTGACAGCCTGACGGAGGCGGAGCTGTTGAGCTAAGTCTGATAATGGCTTCAATCCGTCAGCTTCACCTTTGGCATCCATTTCAGATCAGATGTAACACTTGCAGGTTAGCAGATCTCTAGCAACTCACCTAATCCAACAAGCTCCCACCAACCAACTTTATTATCAACCGTACAACATCAGTGTAGCCCAAATCGGAATCTTGTGTACTGCATTGAATACGACGTCCACTAATTATGCATCAACAATACTGTACCACCTTGATCTAATTTATTAATTTTTTTTTTTACAGAAAAGCTTATTTGTTTACAAAGAAGATACATTGGTGATTTGAAACTGTGAAGCTTATATACTAGGTGAATAAATTGAGAGTTTCAGATAATGGAAACTATTGAGATAAACATCGTAGGAAACACGAATTCAAGTTTACAGGATAACAGTTTCTATTAGTTACAATGCCTCTCTCATTTGAGATCAAGATCCTTGAAACATTTTTCACATTAACTAGGACTTGGTATACTGTCGATTCTCGTTCTCATTGAGGGCGAAACAGTTACATGCTTAAATAATGGAAGCTCAAGTTTAATTGATGAAAAATTCTCTCCTAACTAGGAGATCAGAAATCTCTTCATTTTAGCAGTACTTGGTATCAGCAGCCGAAATACATCTATGTCATAAAGCGGGTAAAACCCATTGAGGATATCTGGCATTTATGCTGATCAAAACAAGCTCTCTCCCCTATCCATGAGCTTGGAGGATTACTGGACCATTAACAGTTGCGTAGCATAAAATGATGTTGAAAGCTTGTGGACATGAAGCTGTCAGTTTAACTCTAATTGTGTCCTGAAGAGCTCAGCTTGCTGGTAAGAATAACCACCGCACCGACAGGTGAAGGAATCTTGCTGCAGCAAGTGACCCGCGAGAGTAACTCCACTCACCATGTTGTTACATCACCTGCCACCTAAATCTAATGGAAAAAAACAGTGCAATATTAGTTATGACTAAAGCAGTCAGGATCCAAAAATACAGTACACATATCTTTTTTTTGGGATCTACGCTATGCTTGTGAATTTTTTTTTTAGGATCCACGGTACTATGTGAAATTGCAGATTCCCGATAAAAGAACCAAAAAGAACAAAATGATCAAGAGATAACAGCTTACTGGAAATTATTCACTTGTGTCTGAAGGAAAGAAGCAACAAATTCAACATGAAAGGACTCGACCAAAACCTAGTAGTCATTTCCCTTTCAACAACAAAGTACAAGTTAACCTCGTAGTTTTTTTATAATGAAGAAGTCATGTCATAACCACCTGGTTAGGAAGCATTCTTTTAACTTTGTAGAAATCATTTTCAAGAAAAATAAGTTCAGATAATTTTAAATAAGTTGCAATAAGCTCTGAAAGTTCCAATAAGTTATAAACTACGTGTCAATTAGTTTAGAAAAGTTCCAATAAGTTCAGATATGTTCAGCAAAAAAAAGGTGAAGCAAACATGCCTTAGAAGTGATTGAAAATAAAGACAGACCAAGTTTCAGCATAATGATTTCGGACATTTAAGAGATCAAATTAGCAAGAGAAATGACATGAAAAGATTCCTGAAACACTCATAATCAGTATGAAAAGGGACTAGGGCAAAGCAAAATACCCATTTCCCTTTCAGTAATAAAGTACACAGAAATCTCATATTCCAGTATCCTCTATTTGACGAGGAAGTCATGTCATAGTGACCTTGTTAGAAGTGATTAAATATTAAGACAGAAAAAGCTAGAATTTTTTCAATATAATGAAAACTGAAATTTTCATGGAACACAAAAGTAAGAGAAGTAGAGAACTGACCTTCAAAGATTCTTGAAATGCACAGGTGGTGTCATACACGTCACGACCCCTAAATGTTGAAGTTCCTTTCACAGAATTTTGAGCCAAGCTGGCGAACATATTCTAAGAGCATGTTTTACCAATTGCTTTACTGAAAGAAAAAATAACTGACACATCCAAAGTAGAACTACAAGAAATTCATTATTGCTTTCAGCTACTATTAATACATCCACATTTATATATGTACACTCCAGTGTTCTACTGTGCACAGAATGAGCTGCAAGTAGAGCTGAAAAAAAATCTTCATTCAATTCAACGCATAACAGTATCTTTATCAACATTTCTGGGAATCTTGAATTTGGGACTCTGCTCAAGGAAAGGTGGTGGTCTCTGATAAACAACTGATGCAGCTCGAATCAGGATCCCAGCAGTTAGACCCCATATCAGATACTTTTTGTTATCTGTTTCATAATCAAAATAGTGAATCAAGTACTTATATCCCATCCACTCTCTTTCCTCTGCTCTTCGATTTTCATCCTGTATCAACATTGCAATTTAATTATGTCAAAATAAGAAGGCACGATAAAACTTGTATAGTGAAGGAAGACCTGGAGATCAAAGAGTGTAACCTTGATGAACATTTCCAAGGGTGCATCAAATACTGATTCAACTTCTGCAGGGTTTGGAACTGGCTTAAATGCATCCTTATCAGACAGTAACCCGATTACCGGTATCACCTTCAAAATATGCTGCACATATAACATGATTTATGTTATCTTAAGCTGGTTCAGAGATTACGTTATCTTCCTGCATCTAGAAGTGAATACTTAAGATAGTAGCTGATATCTGGGTCTAGTTATAAGGGAATAACAAAAGCTCAAGGCTTCTTTGCCACACTAATCAAAATATAGCAAAACATAAGGGCGTATTATGCATGGATTATACAAAGCAAAACAAGACAAAAGATACAGGGTACTGCCAAAATGAGCAAAAAATTATCTATATTTGGGCTTAAAAGCAAGAAGAGACCTTGAAGAACATGTTGCACAGAGGATACAGCTGAAGGTAAATGGTTTCAGCTGTGTCAGGACAAACTATCTCCTAAAAAACCTCTAAAGAACTCCAAACCCTGACCCCCAAACATTATAAGCTGAGAGCTCAATTAGCCAGCATTTTTGTGATATTCTAATCAGTGAACTGATTAAGCAAACGCTACTGATGATACCAAAAGAAGCAGCAACCACGCATTTGTAGAATAATGGACTTAACAAATTATTGTGGATATATATTAACCGACATACGACAAAAATTTCACATTATTAAGTTAAGTTCAACATTAACTTCCAGTGGACTTTAGAATGAGAGAGCAAGTTGAATTGTTGAAAAGTGAACATCTTTCTGAAACAAGCCTCTCGAACACAGATTAGAAATTTTTTGCTCTCTAACTATTAAGTCAAAGACACTACAAAGAGGGATATTCTTTATCCAATTAGTATTTGTATTGCATTAACCGGCATGTGTAGCATGGAGGGGTATCATCATGAAGAACTTCCCTACATTCTAATTAGATCCTCTAAAATCTAAATTGACATCTCAAGCAACCAATAGTAGAAGTGGTTTCCTTTTGGTATTGTGGTAACTATAATCTGGTCAGTGCTGAGCTACTGGGTTAGAGTAATTTCAAATTATTACTGGTGGGTCCTGAACCCCTATGGCATAAGTTACACACATCAATGATGGGAGATGGATTTCCACAAACTCTCAAGACAATCCCTCCATGTTCCAGGCTTCCCTGACAGAATCTTCTAGGAAAATTATACTGAACATGGTTCTTTAAATCAAGTTGGATGGATGTATCTACTCACGGATACATCCATAATTGTAAATCTATTTGTGAAGCAACTTTGCCTCCCACAGCTTGAAAAGTATATATGGTAGTACATTTGGTTGTTTTCTACGGCCTGATACTGTGAACTAACTTAATGTTGGGCAATGTTCCTTGATCCAAGAAAGGAGCAGTATGCAGATCATTGTCTCATGTCATCAAAGAGTGGTGATTTGGGATAACAAAATGAATTTCATTGGGTTACACTCTCACATTAACATTTTCAAGAAGAAGACTTATGGGTACATAGAAAATCTAGATTTCGGTCTTCTCCTTGTCATTGCAGATTCTGTTCCATTAAAAAGACCCGTGTATAATTTACAAGCTAAAAGCTTGTGAAAGATGAACAATTGAGTGATTGCATGCCAACTTGGTCTTTCATTAGAGTGCTGTAGCAAAAAGTATCATTTTTTTATAACCTACAATATATTCAATAACATGTAGACTTAATAATAATCAACTTGGCCACTTGGGCATACACAAGATGGGTTATGGTAAATGGCCATCACTAAAGCAGCAGAGAGAATTCCCACTTGCAAAGCATTTACACTTTAATTCACCACTGACAAGCTTTCATATCGTAGGTTGATTAAAATAGCTTTCCATGACGAAGCATAACAGGGATTATAACCAGGCAGCAAGCTATGTACACTAATTCTAGTCAAAACCAGAAAAAATACAAATCTTTCCATCCAAAATTATTGTCATCATGACAGTGTTATTGAACAAGCAACGCCGCAACTAAATCAGGATTCAGGATAGAGGAAGTATACATATATCCAAACAAACTAACCCTATAAAAAAGATTTGTATACCTATATGGCTATATCTGCAGGGACAAGTTGTAAAGCTCTCACTATCTGCAATTCAGTTAACCAACAAATTGGTTTGTATTACATACCTTAGACAAAAATGGCTCAAGAACAGTCACAACATTCACTAATGATGGATCCAATCCAATCTCCTCCTTAGCTTCCCTTGTCGCGGTTTCTGCATCATCCTTGTCACCCTCCTCAGCTTTCCCACCAGGCAATGCCACTTCCCCTGAAATCAAAGACCAGAAAAGTACTTCACTTTAGCCTATATAACACAATTTTACACATTCAACAATCTGTATTTAACAAAACTTATATAACCATCAATACGCAAATCGAAGCGAAACACAAGCACATAATAGATTTACCAAATCTCAAAGTTCATAAAGCTCAGATAGATCATCAACACTATGCCAAAATCTCCCCAGGACAAAGAATTCACATTCAACAATCAACCATTTCTACTTAACTCCATATCAAAAGTTTGGTTATGAAATATCCACATTAAACAATGCACATTCCACAATCTACCATCTCAACAGTCCACATTCAACAATCAAAAAATCATTACATCAATTCTCAAAATTCATAACGGTCAGATACATCATCAGATATTATTCAGATACAATACCATTACACCAAAAGTAAGCCAACAGTCCACATTCCACAACCACTGAGATAGATAACAACATGAAGAAAAAACTGGTAACAAATTTCATAACCAACACACAGAAACACCAAATTAGCATACTTGGATTAAACAACATAAACGTATAAAAACACCCCACATGACAAAGTAATTAAAATAACAAATTTCTTCTAGTAAAAACCAAAATTAAAATTTAAAGATGTCAAAATCCACAATAATAAAATTAATCAAAATAACCAAAAGAAAAGCAAGTATTAAAAAAATATGTTTCTTTTCACTCACAACTATTTGTCCATTTGGGTCCGCGGATGCATATTTTAATTACTGATGATAAAAAATTACAAAAAGTAGAATACACATTGAGACAAATCTACAATATTTCACATAAAAAATGTCCGAGTTTGTAAATAGTGTAAAAGTAAAACCGTACTAGAAAATTAACCAACCAGAGTGAGTTGAAAGCTTAGAAGATCGTTTAGTAAGAATAACTCTAAGATTTCCATGATGATCTTGAAAAAGACAAATAAGAACAGCAGCTCTTTTAGGCTTAAATCTTTCTTCCATCTTAAATTCTCGAACTTTTTCCAAATTTTGACCAATTGGGTTAGAAGATTCAGCAAAACCCACTTGTGCAACCACTTTTCCTGTCTCTTCTTCGATGTCATCAGCATCATCATCGATTTGAGGTGGTGGTTTGTAGAGGCGGAGTTGCTGAGCTAAAGCTGCAAGTTTTAGAGAGGAAGAAGAAATGGGGGAATTCATGATGAGAGAGAAAGTTGATGTTGATGATGATGATGGTGATGATGATGGTTGGGGGATGATTAGTGGGTGTTTGATGGAAGTGGGTATGTGCAGGTGAGAAAGTGATGGTAGTTTTCGAAGAATTGATGAGAACATGGGGTTGAGAGAATGAAGATGGTTGGTTTTAATGGAGGTGGAGTGTGTTCATCTTTTTTTGGTACACTCCTTGTTTTGTCCCTTGGATTTTTTGGTTGAATTCCTAGTTCTATTGGGGAAAGAATAGGGGTCTTAATAAGAAGAATAGATGGCTCGCAAACTATTCGAGTTCGGTTTGAGATTTTCTAAAGTCGAGCATAATAAAGTGTGATTCTTGAACATGCTCGAAATATGTTTTAATTAAATAATTTTCCATGTTATAGAAATCAAATGAAAAAGTATACTTAAATTGTGAATAATATTTGTAAAAAACTAAAAAATGTAGTTTAAACCTATATATATATATATATATATATATATATATATATATATATATATATATATATATAACTTAGGTTGAGTTTTAAGGAAAATTGAAATAGAACATCTAAGCTCGAGATCGGCTCGAGTATGACTAAAAGTGTTACGAGCCGAGCGACCAACCTCAGGCTCGATCTCGGTTCGGCTCGTTAATATTCCTAGTCAAGAATACGTCAATTTTTGGATGGTCTGCTCAAAATAAGTTATTAGGTTTTATAATTGAATTGTGGTGTTATTTATAGCAGGTGGGTAAGTGAGTTACCCAATAAGAATTCAAGTGTGTTGTTGTGGTGGTTGAGATTGGTCAATGGCGTTATGGAGGTGGGTGGGGCGGTTTCGCTAAGGATGGAGTGAAGGAAGAGGGTGATATAGAGGAAGAGAAAGACAGTAGAATGTTTTCTCTTTGTCAAGGTGGCACATGAGTAACATCGCCCACCCTTAATATCTTGTACCGCTTGTTTTGTGGTGTGGAGGGTCTTGTGGTGGTGGAAGGGTTGGTTTTCTGATAGGTGGTGGAGTGTTTTCGTGGATGGTGGAAGGTTTTTGGGGAGGTGGGGCTCGGGTTTCGTGGGTGGCGTTAGTGTTTACAGGGAGTTGGGACCGGGGTTTCATGGGTGGGGCGGTCAGTAGTGGGGCTGGTGTTTACGGGGTGGTTGGGGGTTTCACAGGTAGTGGTGACTTGTTATTTAGATCGTAGGTCATTTAAAGCATAAAGTAGGTACCCCCAAAAACTTTACTCTTAAACAACTTTTCTTTTATATTGTTGACGATATACTAATTAATGTTGTATGATAAATGACAAATGTGGTAAAAAAATCAAAGAGATACTAATATTGTATAAAAATGACAAATATTGAATAAAGAAAAGTGTTGTATAAAAAATATAATGTTGATTGTCGTTTCATTGGAACCAATTTTTTTTCCTCCCTCATTGGAACTAGGCAAAACTTTGAATTATTGCTAAACTTCAATGAATTGCACAAACTAGGAATGTTGCATTGTCGATATGTTATTTTGCTTACGTTAAAAAAAATTCGAAGTTCTAAAAATTAATATTGGATTTTTTTTTGGGGGTACCTTCACTTGTAATTGAGTGTTTTCACTCGAACCTTATTTTGTTGAGCGAAAATTTCTTTCTATTTGCCTTTGTTTGGTTTGAAAAGTTAGTCAACAATTTTTAAATGGTAGAAAATTAGTTTTAAGAATGAAAAACATTTTCATTCCTAAAGAAAAAGAAAGCACATTTTTTTCCTAAAAAAAATGGAACCTAACCTTGATTTTTTTAATTTTTTTTTTTGAATAGGACAGATAATTGATCCGAAAACCAACCTTTATTAGACTGAATACAAGAGTAAACAGTCCGGAGTTAAGGAACCTAATCTTGATGGAGGCTTGAAACTTGAAAGTGGTCATCCCTCCTCATGTAAAAGAGATATTTTTTTCTGACAGGATGTAAAAGCAAACTAAAACTAGAGCAAATACTACCAAACATTATTAGTAGTACTTGCACATTAGCACTAACATAACATGCGGGAGAGTCAGACTCAGAGCCCCACTAAAACTATCAATTAGCTCGCAACAACGTACCACAAAACTAATAACCTCTCTAGCTAAAGTTGCAATTTGGTCCTCCCTCCAATACCATTATTCATTATAAACTTGACAAACAATAAATCAAAAAGACCATATAGACTATAGTTCCATATCTAGAGACTATATGCATCCATGGTGCGGGTGCATGCAGCTCACTATGTTCTGAACTCAATCGCACAGTGTCGAGCATCCGCGCCTAGCTCCGATCCTGCAGCAATATCTTGGCTGTATGTGCATAAACTTAGTACCACTTGTGACATATAAATATAATGATAAGCTCCGATACATTATATACATTCAATAAGTTAAAAGTGTGCAACAATATAACGTCTGATGCGCAGGAAATTATCAATCTTCTTCATTATAGGAAGTAAGGACAGGCAATTGGTTTTCCAGCTGTTAGAAAGTCCTTCTCTATCTCTCTTCAACCCTATTCATTCCTTGCGACGACACGCGTGCTGTAGAGATAATCTTCATCCTTAAGGAGATGAACAAAGGACAATTCATTCACATGGTGTTGGTGGTTCATGTCTTTATCATAGGTACCTTGGAATCTCCCTTTAATCACACCAATTTTGCTCTAACTAAAGTTAAAGCATGACAGTGAACAATACTTGTTTTCTTTTGGGTTGTGGATTGCTGATTGATCTAACGAAACTGACTCGTATATCGTTCTTCGATCTAAGTTAATTAATCATACAAATAAACTACATCTCCATATTACATTATCTAAGTTTTGACTTGAGCTAAAATTTAGAGGGACTAATATCGAATCAACTCAAACTAGCTCGAATCACATAGAATCACGGCTTAGTACTCGAGTGACACAAACTTAATTGACGTATATTAAACCCCATCTATTTGCCAACTGTAGTTGTGCATTAAAAGAAACCAAGATAAATTGAGAGAACGCAATAGGAGATAGTACTAAAAGTAAATTCAGCCATCTTTTGGTACTCCTTTAAAGTAGCAGGTGTAAAATAAAAGAATGCAGTAATCACTAATCAGAATCAGTTCTGTCACTTCAGTATGACCCAGAAAGGACTTCTGTTGCACTTTCCACATCAGAAAGCGTAATTCCGTAAGTTTAGTAACTCAATATGACAAGCCCATGTCACATGAATGCTTCAATTCCAAGCTTGCATGAAAATGGACTACTCAAAGAGGAAGGTACAAGGTACTAAGTCACTGATCTTTGCCTTTAATAGTGTGGGCTTAAACAATTTCCTGTCAGATATTTCAGATAGAACTGTGTCATGTTAACTAATCATAGTTCCTCTACTACAGCCACTATATTCTAGGAGATTTTAACATTGCTCAATTTTGAGATGAGTGCAGCACAAAAGTAGGTTGAAGTGCAAGCAAAACATACGATGATGAGAGGATCAGCAAAAAAAGCTCGACACAATAAAGTTTACACTGCCAAAGGTCCGAGAGACAGAAGGGTTCGGTTGTCTGCAGATATTGCTATCCAATTCTATGATGTCCAAGATCGACTTGGCTATGAACGTGCTACTGAGGCAGTTGATTGGCTCATGAGTAAGGCACGAGGTTCAATCGATAAACTCTTTGAGACCTCTTCCCAACAGTTAGAACACCTTACTAACTTAGGTGCTCAAAACAGCAACACTTTCCACGGTGATTATCTTGTAGAAAGTAGTATGTCAGGTAGAGAAGACTATGGAGTGGCCAGTTTCCACCACAATTGTACTACGGATGGTTCGATGTTCTTCCCATGCTATCATATGGAAAATGGGTCACAAGATCAATGTAATGCTGATCATTCAAGTTTCTCAGCAAGCCCCTGCTTACGGTGCTTAGAACGTAGCAGGATCTCTTATTTTCAGCAGATAGATGATGGTAAGGGTCAGATTCCAAGGATGTTTATGTTCAACTCCAAATTGAGTTTGAAGAACGAAGAGCACCCATTTCTGTCAAATTCCGTACCATTGTTTCTGCAGCCTTCAGAAATCAAGCATTATAACGATCTATCTTCGGTTCATATACCAAGTGATCCTGATCTCAGTCTTTGCCTTCCTGCCAACTGCTTATCAAGCTTCCATGATTCTGAACAGTATACCACTATCTGATGAAGTTATCTCAAACTCGAATTCTTAGATATTAGGACCAGAGATTTCCACTCCTTTTATTCAATCCTGTTCCTTTTTTCCTATTCTCTCTTCACTTTGTTTTTGAGTGAGTTTATCCTGATTTCAGAAAAATTTAGCCTTCTTGCTTTGAATTTCTTTACCCCTTTCTTTTTTGAGGTAAAATTACATTCCATTATCTGTAATATTAGCTGTTTCTTGATTATATATTATGAATATGTTTAGAGAAATAAACCTTGTACTATAAGATCTTTTATATCAGCTAGAAGATAGAGAGATGCAGATAAAGTTCTACTCCTGAGTCCTAGCATATGATACTACATTTGATGCTTCATTTGAGATAAATTAACCAGTTCACCCCAACCTGCAACACATAATGGACTACATGATGTAATGGAAGTCATGAAAATCTAGAACAATGCTGGAATTTGCTGATACGATTCACGAATATCTTCATATCGAACACTATGGCACATTTTGTAGATGCAAAATATAATGATGAAGTAACGCACAGCAAAAAAAACATTTTTCCCATGACTAGTGAAGAGAAAAAGTGGTTATATATAGCTTCCTATCTACCACTGAAAAACCGATTTTCTCCCGCTCTTAGAAACATGTGTGTTTTATTTTAATTATTGTGTAAAGAGCTACAAAGGTCAAAGGGTAGTAATGTAGACGAGATCCGATCCCATATTTTGGAAAGTGATGAACACATTGTGATGTAGAAACATAGTTATTGACTTAACTGGATATTTCGACCTCTTTGAACTAATAGAAATCAGTTGAATCCCAAGACCATCATCTTCGGTGCAATTTCCCCACTCATAAATATATTACTCCATCGACAGGAAACTTTCTCCTCTTTCAATGTGCGATCCCAAGGATTGCGTTCAGGAGATTGACAATTGCTACAACTGAAATAAGTTCTTGGGCTGATCATGTCCTAGCTTCAATTTCCAGGTGTGACTATTATCATACAAAATTATGCTTGCTAATAACAAAAACTGAGAACTACAAAAGGTGGGATTCAATCCTAGAGGCTGGGTACAAACTTTTACGAACTAAACTAGTTAGAATTTTAAATGAGAGTTATACTTCTATGATGCAAGGCATATTGTGCGTGTATGGAGAGCCACTTAACACTCAGATGTAGCTGGATTTGGAATCTTCGGTACCACTCCGTAACACTTTACAGACTAAGCTAGCTAACATCCACAATACCATTAATTTTTGCTATTATGTTGCATCCTCATATCATAGCATGTAAACATATATTTGTTGTATTAAAATGGCCAATGGGGAGGTCATAACTGATAAGTGCAATCTTTTTCTTTCAACTTTGTAGTGCATTATTAGTAAAAAACCCAAACATATGCGTCAAGGGGGGACGGGGGACAAGGAAGAAGAAGAAGAAGAAGAGGCAAACAACATCTAAGAAGGGTAAGTGAACTTCAATAAAAGGCTTGTATATAATGATACTTGGAGCCAACATTTTAAGCCAAGGAAACATTTGAGAACAAAAGCAATATATCCGAGTTATCCTCATGTATTCATTTACTGGGCAAAACAATCAATCAACCCTTTCCAAATCACAAGGTAATTCTAGATTTCCGAATGTATTTCGATTGATAATATTACAGTTCTCGATATTTCACTCAAGTCAGAAATCGTGTGTACTAAGAAGGACGGATTTACCAGCCGAAGACAAAATTTAATGACATAGAATTATGGCAGAAAGAAGTGATATGATATGCATCCTTCAGCCAAATACTTCATAAAATTTCTCAATAACGAGTAAACCAGAATCAATTGACTCCAAAGGATCTTTCCTTAGTCGATGTCTTAGGCAGTTGGGAATAACAGTAGCAATATCCTCAGTAGTCACCTTATCTCTACCCTTGAGAGCAGCCAAAGCCTTTGCTGCTCTATTTGTCACTATGTCACCTCTCAAACCATCAACATTCAACTCAGCACAGACCTTGGAGATTTTAACACGGAGTTCGTGATCGATTTGAACCGAAGAAAGCATACTCCTAGCAGATGATATCTGGGTTGTTAGCTTTTCCTGCTCCTCCTTGTAAGAACTCCGGAATTCTTTAGGATTTTTATCAAAGCTACCCCTCTCCTCCACAATTTTAACTCTAAGCTCAGCATCTTTTACGGTTCCAACTTGAGCATGCATCCCAAAACGATCAAGTAATTGAGGTCTAAGCTCTCCTTCCTCAGGGTTACCCGAGCCAATCAAAATAAACCGAGCAGGATGTGAAATTGAAATTCCCTCCCTTTCCACAGTGTTCCACCCTGAAGCTGCAGAATCCAAAAGAACATCCACCAAGTGGTCATCCAAAAGATTAACCTCATCAACATACAGAATTCCTCGATTAGCCTTAGCAAGAAGTCCCGGCTCAAATGCCTTGATACCCTCAGTTAAAGCCTTCTCAATGTCGATGGTTCCACAAACCCTATCCTCAGTAGCACCTAGAGGCAAATCAACCATATTGATTTTAGTCATCACAACAGATATATCTTCTCCTCTTAGGGCCTTTTCTCTAACTTCTACTCCCATTAACTCGGGATCTTCAGGGTCTGAGTTAAAAGGATCTCCGGCAACAACCTTGATCTCAGGGAGCAAATCTGTCAATGACCTAACAGTAGTGGATTTCCCAGTACCCCTGTCACCCATGATCATCACACCACCAATCTTAGGGTCTATAACATTTAACAGAAGGCAAAGTTTCATCTCATCTTGCCCAACTATAGCCGCAAACGGAAAAACTGGTCTTTGGCTTTCTGTTGCAACCTTTGGAGCCTAAATTACAAACACCATTCAAAGTTTCACCAAACAGTCGGTCGTCAAGAAAACAAAAATGCAGTTTTACAGCAAATAACTGATTAATCAAATTATACATTCCCAAATACTTTAAACAACATCAACAATCTTAATAAAGAGATTCCACATTTATCCATACAATTCAATAAGTGGGTTATATCTCACTAAAAGAAAACTAAACATTCAAATCACACTTTCATCAGATAATTTCATTTTATCTAAATTACAATTTGATTAAATTCCAATGACAGAATATTCAAGGCACCCTACTAAAAATTAAAAAGAGAAAACCAAGAATAACTAAAGAGCAAATTTAAGCTACTGGGTTATTCTCATAAATAACAAATATAATCAAATTTCAAACTTTGGAACAATATAAAAAGCATACCTTTTCAGTAGCATTAATTTCGGTTGCAACATTAGAAATGGAAAATTGTAACTGAGACCTACTCTTCTTCACAGGAATCCCAATTCCACCATAGAATTTTCTCCAATTAAACTTCCCTGAAACTACTGTAAAACAAAAACTCCAACATTAAAGAAAAAGAACCCAAATTTATTTTTCTATAAAATCACAGAAATAATGAAGAGAAAGAGAAAAATTACCAGGGTTAGTAGAAATGGTGAAAGATGAGAGTTTGGGGGAGGAAGAAGAAAGAGTGCGAGAAGAAAAGAAGGTGGTAGAAGAAGATCCGAGTAATCCAGCCATAGTAGAAGAAGAAAGATAGTGCAGCAACAAAGGAGTGGAGCAGAGTAGAGTGTCTATGTCAATGGCTAAAGCATGAACATCAAATGCAGTTTTGGTTTATTGGTTAGGCTTGGGTTGAGTTAGGATAAGGGGATAGATTTTGGTTTTGTCTGTCTGGTCTCATGTTGGTACACATCCTACCTTCTTTGTTTTCCTTTTCATTTCGTTTCTTTTGAATGGGTGGTAAGTGGTAAGTGGTAAGTGGTAACTCTAACATCGATCGTTTTTCGAGTATGGTCGAACTATTTTAAAAAGTCTTAAAGTTTATTAAGTTGGGAGAGTTTTAATTTTGTAGAGTTTATCTTAAAATGATCTTCTATTTAAGTTGAATTATTAAGCTGGTTAAAATATAGTATAATTAACTTAACCAGTTAACGTTTCTTTTATTTAATTTTGTTATAATTTGTTCTCTTTACTCGTTTCGTACCTAGCAAAGCCACTTGCAAAAAAGATTAATTATTAAAAAAAGAGAGTTCAAATGGTCAATAAAATTATGCTACGTAACACTTTGAACCGATTTCACGAATTGATCTAGGTTGAGGATTGTGTTTGTGTTTTGAGAAGATACTCTTCAAAATTGAAATAGTTCAGGTTAATCAAAAGTTAAAATATTATTTAAAGCAAATTGAATATAATTTAGGTTTTGTGGTATTGAATTTTCTTTCTTGAGGTTAGCAAAAGTTACATAAGGATTCCTTCCTCCCAAGGTTTAACATGTGTTCGTAAATAATTGAAGCAGGAATGCACTATCCAAATGTTGTATGAATATATGAAACCAGCGTAGATGAACAACATTGACCATCCAATCAATTGATATGTTAGCATCTTGAAACATGTATTTGGTGGAGCAATTCTTAAAATGTTGGAGGAGAATGGATGTCTTTGACAATACTTGCAAGTTTCAAGGGGATTCAGGTTTGAACGACGATGTTGATGATAAAACGATTGTCTCTTTCATATATGATGTTTGTGATCATTTTTTCATGAGCTAGACAGATACCTTTCTGAAAGGCTGACAGTTCGTCAAAAAAGCAAAAAACGAGAATATTCAATGCCGAAAAAAGTGACTTTTTAAAACACCACACACGCCGAAAACACCACCCCTACCGCCGAAAACCCCACCCACCCCTCGAAAATCCCACCCGCCGGAAACCCAGTCGCGCGACTGCAAGGGAAGGAGAAGGGGAGTGGGGTTGCGCGTTCAGCAGGGGAAGAGGAGGGAAAGGGTGTCGGTGGTCGATTTGGTGGCGTCGGTGATCGTGGCGGTGGCGCACTGGTGGTGGTGGCTCACTGGTGTTCCCCACTTCTTTTAATCCCCACCTTAATGTTCTCTTAATCACTCGTTCAATTTTTGCCTAAGTAAACGAATTTTTTAAAAGTGTAACATTTAAAAAAAACGGAGGAAATATATATTTTTTTAAGCAAGGTTCATAATTCAAATTTTTTGCCGGAAAAAATTATGAGTGGGCTTGCTCGAAGGCTGGGAGGCCCATGACTCATACTCATACTCATACTCATACTCATACTCATACTCATACTCATACAGTCATATTCTTCCTGCATGGCCGATCGAGGAATGTGACCACCTGAGACCTGACAAACCAGTCAAACACCTGATAAACAATCACGAAACCGGGAAATTTTAAAAACGAGTGCCACTGATCATTGATCAACTCAGAATTCTCTCTCTTCAACTGATCATCAACTCCATTTTCACTAAAACTCAAACATTCATCATTTTCCTCCATCTTCTGGTTTACGAAGACAAATTTGTTAACTGCAGAAAGTTCTGGATCCTTCATTCTACTCCCAAAATTGCCTATTATCTCCATTTGAAATTCTTCATCACTCTCAAACCCTAGCTCTGCTCTTCTATCGATTTCTCTGCTACTCTCCTACTCGTACGTCTCTTTCTCTCTCCTCTCAAAATAATCTTAATTGCAGTGAATTTTAAGCTATTCTTGCGAATTTTGAGCTGACATTTGAATTTTGATTATATTTTGTTACTTTTGTGATTGAATGCAGTGTTCAAATAAGGCTAATAAATCAGGTTTTCTTTTCGGTTAGTTTGATTATTTTATCATACATTTCTTGTTACTTTAGTGTTTGATCACTTCGATTACGAATTTTAAGCAGAGTACGTTTATTGTTAAAAATGTAGATTATCTGGATGTATTCTGGTGCCTGTGAAAATTTTCTGCTATTGTCTACTTTGAAGATATACAATGTGATTGTCTTTGTCTGTATTATTGTGGAAAAGCTATAATAATTTCTGTTTTAGTGCAGTTACATCGTATGGAAACCACAAATCTAGATTGAAATTATAGTCAGTAGGTTTTATGCTTTTCTTGTGCTGTCAGTTTTTCTACTTCATCTACCTGATGAATTGTCCTGTGTGCCAGATTTCAGCAAATTGATTTCCTTTTGACGTTTATGATGATCAATTCAATGATCTAATTTCGTCCGCCTTATTGAGGCATTTTTGCTGATAGATTGTCATACTAGAAGAAGAGTGACGTACTTCGGCTGTTATGGCGGTTATCACAATAGATGACATATTGATATGACTATTTATTATTGTGTTTTTCATGTTCTTGATGCTATGCTTTCTAGCTCTAGTCTTGACAGGAATATAGTTGCAGAACTTGACTACTTGCAACTAAATCAGGAGAATAATCTAGAATGCGACTACAAGAAAGCCAAAACTTAGATTTCACTGACTCTCTCTACTTGAATGATTTGGAATTTGAGGACAGCGCACTTTAACTTTTGTTTTTTGTTTTATTTGATATTATCTGTCACTTTGTAAAAAACCAGTTCAATAGTTGTCTATAAAAATTATCCTTCAAAAGTCATATAAAACAGTAAATATCTTGGTTTTACTTGGAACTTTGCTTTGACAAACATTTAACTTCATATTTATTATGATGCATGCCAAAAAATCAACCAGTGCTGCAGCAAAGATGGTAGATTCAGAGAAGGATGGTTCTTCGACTGGGGAAACAAAAACAAAAATGTCACTGCTAGGTATATCTTATGTCTGCACGCCATTAGCGTTTTCTACAGAGCGACTTAAATGGTTCATACAGGTTTAGTGCATTGGAAAATCCCTAACATAGCAGCCATTTAATTTACATGAATGAACAGTAATATGAGTAGACTGTAGAAGTACTTCTTTCTTGTGTAGGAAGAAAATGGTTTCCTCTTTCCATCTAGGTAAACCATTTTCTGTCTTGGATACGAAAACATTTCCAGCAGGGCTCCTGTATCTAACCTCATTAGAAATCCCATACAAAATGATAGAGAAAAGTTGTTCCCCTGGAACCAACAATATAAAACCATGAAAAAAGTTTCGTATTAATGTAAAATAAACAATTGTAAAGAAGAAATATCTTTCTCTTCCAGTCAACTGGAGGTAAAATTTCTGGTAAATGTGTACCAGCTACAATGGATCTCATTAAACTCTTCTGCATCTCCTTGTTTGCTACACTATAATTTTGTGCTCCCCTTTCCCATTCAGCTAACCTTGATGGCTGTGCATCTGTGGCACTTCTATGAAAATCATGATGGATTCACTTAGCAATACAGATTCCGTGAAACTATGATGTTTAAGTCTTTGACCAAGTCTACTACTGAAATTTGGATGAAACCGATAATTTAAGAAAAAGTTGATGGAATTAGTACAAAATGAAAATAGACGGAGCTGAAACAAATCTTTTTCTTAGGAGAAGAAGAGGAGGATGAACACGCAACATGTATAGGAAGCTATTTCTGCAGGAAGTTCGAAATGCTTTATCGATTATTGCTTTCCCTCATGCAAATATCTTTACTCTTAGTTATCACGTCGCCCTCACAAAAGTTCTTATCAAACTTGATACAGATGATGACTTCTCCAAAGACTTTCTTAGCTCTTGGAAGTCTATGTCTTCTAAAGGTGGTGATGATATGGACTTCAACTTTGAGCCAGTCAGCAAAGGCAAGAAAAAGGCATTTGACTTTGGCATGTAAGTCTTCTGGAATAGCAATGTGTTTGCCTTCAATGCTTTCTTGCTGGCATATATTCATCGTAACTCCTCTCTGCTTATTTTGTTTCTTTTTTTAAGTTTTCCTGCCTGCAATCCCCAACATCATTCTAAATGTAATACATATGAAGGCATATTTTCATGATGTAACTCCTCTCTACTTGTTTTGTTTCTCGTTTGAGTTTTCCCGCTTGCCATCCCCAACATCATTTATATAGAAATTTTTCTTGGGGCTAGTATTAGAGCACATCTTCTTAATATAGGCTGCTGGTCATATTGGACGCCTAAGGTTAACTGTGATACAAATGGAATAAAATAAAATAATATTTTCCTCCTGAAGGTATTAAAGTAATATGTAGTCATTGTAATAATAACTTCATGGCATGCTATTGCATGTCTGAATGAACCTTTTTGGCATTTATCTTCTAGAAATGGGCTTAGATGGTACTAGTTAACTGTCATCATTTTTTTCTTAATAAAAAGAAAGAAGGATTCAGGACCTTCATTATGCAGTTGCTCTGATAATCATATACTACCTCCTGTCTTAATACTTGCTACATTTAGTATCTGTACAAGAACCAATGAGAAGGAGAGAGAGTGAAATGCGGCCCATGCGGTTAATATTAAAGTAAGACTATCTTTGCATGAAAACTTACCCAAATGAGACATGTCGCAAGTATTGTGAAACATCCCAAAAAGAAATATAATGTAAGTATTAAGAAACACAGGTGGTATGTTCATTGGGCTTGTAATGATGCTTTGCTTCTGGCAATCGTTGTGCATTACTCTTTTTTAATTACTGTAACTAGCTATAGACTAATAGTCTGTCCGTGCTCATGTAATACGACTTGCCAGGGATATGGATTTTTCTCTTGATGACGCGTTTGGGAAGATGTCATCTTTCAAGATAGATATGCCAGATCTTGATTTTTCTAGCTCTCCGAAAAAATCCACTAAGTCAAAGGAGAAGTCAGAAGAGGATTTTGTCAAGGGAGACCATCAAGACAAGCATGAAAAGTTCATGTTTTCCTTCGATTTTAATGGGCAAGTATCCATGAACTCTCTTCATAGTATAAACTTCAGTTTGGTGCTGGGAAAGGAGCCATAATCAATTTCTTAGGATATTACACTGTTACAGAGCAAATGCTTCATTTAGGCTATCGTTGTTAACTCCTATAAGTTGCTGCATGGATTAGAATGGATGACTTCAGCTTAGACGCCCCATCAAGTAAAGGAGGAAAGAGCCCCAGCAACATGAAAAAGAGCAATGAAGATGGCTCCGAGTGTGAAGACTTGCCCAGAGAAGTGACAAATGACAAGATAGTAACAACTGAAGATTCCATAAGCAAGGGACCTCCAGTATGTGAAAACGCAGCCTTTCCAGAAACTGAAGATTTTGTGGCAGGTGATGGAAATCCTGATACCCCATCTGGCAATTTTGCTTCAAAATCGAGAGAGTTGACATATCCAGAACAAAAAGAAGAGACTGAGATTTCGTCTGATAAGAAACTCGCTGAGAATACCCACGAAACAGACCATCAGACTTATCAGGAAGGGGACTTTTCTTCAAAGAAATCTTGCTCTCCAGGAAAAGAAAATAACACCGATCCAATTCCTGTAAACAAACCTGTACAATCAGTTGGCTCACAGATGCCAGTGGAATCAGCAGAAGTGTACATGTCTCCAGGGATAGAACTGACAATGACTGCTATGAGCACAGATGACGCATTTCAGCTAAAGGAAGAGACCACTTCCAAGCAAACATATACCTACTCAAAAGAAATGGATGTCTCCACAGACATTCCCTTGGTAGAAGCTTCAACTGAAGTTAATGTTTCAGAAGAGATGCAAATTAGTTCTTCGGACAGGAGCCTAAATGATGGATCATCTGAAGGTGGGATTGTTGGAGAAATTGCAGCTGCAGTTGTTTTGACCTCACACACCGAAAAACCAGCACTAGACAAGTCATCACAGCAAGGGTCAATGGACAAAATGAACATTTGTGATGAGAAGATTGAGCTTGAGGATGGTGGTAGTAACGCAAATCCGTTGTCTTCTAGTGCCAAATCTAGTAGTGAAATGCAAAAGCCACCTTTGAAGGTTTTTTCAGCACCATTTGGCAGGTTATCCACATTGCTTCATTCTTGCTGAAATTTTATTGTTCTTGCAATAGTATTACAACCTTCTGAAAAATAAAGTAACAAAATAATATCTACAGTATTTTCTCCTTTTAATGCTTTAATCTCATACCGACTTGACAATTTGGTTGATCCATAAATCACTTTACAATTTTCGGGTTTGTTGGAACATCATCATAAAGTATACAAGCTGCTGAATCAATTGTTGGTTGTGCAACACATCTTTGATCATTGACTGAAGTGGTAGATAAATTTGTCCAGTGGACCCACCGCTGCAAAACCAATGCTACTGAGGGACAAAGTTCCAGGAGCTATGAACTCAAGCTTACCTGTCATACAAGTGACAAGCGGTGGAGGTAGGACAGAAGTTTCGGCTTTTGAGGATAATGTAAAAGGTTCAACTGATGTTGGCGCTGTAGACAAGAGGTAAAGCAAAATCGTTTTATGTCAGAAAACTCCTTTCGTAGCTGGTTCTTTCCTAAATTGATCTTGCAGCATCTCTGTTTATGGTAGTAGTTATGGCAGCAGAAAATATAATGGAAACAAACTATCTGACAACCCAAGCTCATGTACCAAAGGATTGATTGCACAAAATTCAGTTTTAGAGAAAAGTGAGAAGAATTCTGTTGATGGAACTGCTTCAAGGTGCTGCATACTAACTTTTGTCTTTGTTAGTGATACCTTATGTTTATTATGAATTTGCTTTTCCTAATACTGTACTCTTTTAATTGGAGCAGGGACCATGACGGCACTGTTAATGGGAAATACAGAAATGAGGTCAAAGTTGACAATGTGCCACATAGTGGAAAAGCAGCAAAGGATGGACTTACTTCATTGGAATGCGAGAAGATGATCGATAATGTCAAATCATCTGGGTGAGCCATACCATTATCTCGTCTACCCCAAAATAAAGGCTCCACTTGCCATTTTACAATTGCTTTAATAACTACTTGCAGAGTCTGCTGCATTTAACTCAATAGTTTTTGCATGATCTTCCCCACCTGTGGCCTTATCTCAAAATCCATGCTCGGACTATTGAGAACCTACCTCTGATGGAGGGAGTATTAACCTACATATTTTACTTAATGCACATTGTGCATGTTTTTTTTTTCATATCCTTCTTTTTCTTCTGTTCTCTTTTTTATGTTTTTTTTTTCAAAACTTACGTTTGGTATCCAGTGATTCTCCATTTTTCAAATGTTCTAAGACGCTTCCTGCTTTGAGTGTATATTGTATACACAATATTTAGCTACAAGATATGATAATGAAGAGTTGAGGACATCTAGGCCTGGTGCTGATTCTTGTAGTTTGGAGTTGGCACAGTATGTTGTGTGTTGAATCAACATTTTGGACAGTTGGATCTACTTATTTTTATGCATTATGTAAAAATCTGGCATCTGTCACACCTCTCAACTTTCTTTATGGGACTTGTGAAATAGTCCTATGTTCTGCTCATGTTTGGGTAACATGTTTGAATTTCCCCGCAGATGTAAAATTCCTTCACCAGCCCCTCCAGAACAGAGAACTAACACTGGCAACCAGGGTCCAGGGAAAGACAAGATTCCAAACATAGCATCTATTCAGAAATTTAATATTGGTCAGGGCCATAAATTTTCTTCTCTAAGAATTGACAAAAAAGTGACTGCTCTTCCAAGCTTGAAAATCACAAGGTATGTTAGTGGTTTACTGGCTTTGCTATAAGGAAGAAAAAAAAAAGTAATTAATTGACTATTGTATGTATAATTTCTTATGTCCCTGGCTCTGTTTATTAGTATTAACAACTGATTCTTCCCATAGAAGTACTACTACAAACAAGCATCCAGCTTCTCCAACTATTAAAGCAAATTTCAGATCTCTGGGAAATTTTGAGAAAACCACAAAGCTTAAAACCATGATCAAGACGGTCTCCCCAGTTTCTTCTGCAGAGAAGAAAACACCTTCAACTCCATCTTTGAAGCGCAAACCATCTGAGGTTCTTTCCGAAATCATGTCATCTCTAGTTCTTTGACGCCCTTACTAAAGCTTTCTTAGTAACTTATCAAACCAATGAGCAGGCTACTGATACCAGTCTAGCAAAGCTTCGAACACCAAAACGTGTCTCACCTAGTGAAAGCAGGTGCAGCACACTACTAAGCTGGAAAATCATGTAATTGTTACATTAGAATGTTTCCTGATGACTAATTTCAATTTTCTTTTTGTAAACTGGTGCAGAGTGCCTAAAGTATCAGCTAGAGAACTTGAAGATGGGGTAACCTGTTACACATTCTGATTAATATATTTAATTAGCTTTTGGTTGTAAAGCGAAAAGTGACTGAATAAAGGGAATCCTTGTTGAGTTATGCCCTTATGCTTTCAAAATCCATTGTATTCCACATACAGGTTCAAACACAATGCACCCTATTGCAAGGAAGCAGAAAGAATGTCACAGAAGAGTGTATGACCTCTAAATTTAATTTCGATCAAGAGGCAAACATGGAGGCCCTGCAATTCAGTTTGATGATGGACAATGATGAAAATGTTGAAAAGGCTGAGGCTTGTGCAAA
Source organism: Beta vulgaris subsp. vulgaris (assembly GCF_026745355.1). Taxonomy (NCBI): domain Eukaryota; kingdom Viridiplantae; phylum Streptophyta; class Magnoliopsida; order Caryophyllales; family Amaranthaceae; genus Beta; species Beta vulgaris. The sequence continues at coordinate 2,124,716 of NC_079209.1, read as the reverse complement.
AGAGCTTGACAATGTAAGTAATCCTTAACTCACTTCATTGACAGTGAGATATGATGCTAAGGGCAATTGTGTAATCTTAATAAACATGGCAGAGTCAAATTGGACGTTGATGATTGCTTAGGTAATTTATTACAGTATTACCTCATCTTATAGCCAAAACCAGTAATATAATCCTGAATTTGCTCATCTATGTCTGAGTCGAGACTCAAGATTCAGGAACACAACTGGAGATCAAACTCGAGTATATTTTAATGTGTGACTTCCAAGTTTTTGTTGTCACTTGAAGCATCTGTATTTGTTTTTGAGAATCCTGACATAATTCATTAAGACTGAATAGTTTATGCTCTACTATATTCTGTTATTTTTCACTCTCTAATAGGTTGTTTGTTCCAATAGATGAGGCAATACTGTGAAACAATACTATATACATTCTGCACAGCCAGTCTCGGTCGTTTTTTTCAGTGGTTGGACTACTTTATACAGTTTGCAAGGGTTGTTGGCTTGTTGCTTAATGCTAGAACAATTATTGAATGACGATTTATTATAGAGAAGAGTTTTCATGATTTGGGTGATTTATTTCTGTTAGGGTTATGAGTATAACTGGAAGCCCATATATAGAGATTGAGAAAAAAATTATTAGAGATGAAAATATGGAAAGAAGAGTAATGAAATGGACACACAATTTACGTGGGATTATCCTTAAATTGAGGTGAAAATCCCGTGGATGACAAGCTCCCAAATTTCCACTATATGAAGAATAGGTGAGTACAAGAATCCTAATAAAATTAGCTCACCATTTAGTAATAAACTCAAAACAGAGTAATTGAGTGGCATAATAGAGTAGGGAGATTGTGTGTATATTAAGAGGGCTTGTAATGTGTATGACTTCTTGTGTGTCTGAGACCCAAAATATGCCTAACACTCATATTTATAGGTGGAGTTAGTTGGGTGGATGGCTTCATAAGTCGTTGGCTTTGGATTCATGAATTCCGTAGAATTTTATCATCAAATGCTTCCATATTTCCTGAAATCATTTAAAGAGTTATGACGAAGTTTTATGAATTTGCCCAACATTTCTAGAGGAATCATGCAATGATCTCCAGTTTAGGCAGCATATTTGTGTTGTGACATATTTTGTGGGCATTTTTGGTAAAACACCAAACCCAACAATCTGCTTTCGCTGGTAGAATGTAGTTAGACTAGGTGAATTATTTTCAACAATTTGCAGGACTATTTCATTGTATTTACTATATATATGTCTGGTTTACAGACATTATTGTTTACACCATTTGTATCTTTAGATCACAATTTCCCTTTCTATCTCCTGTGATATATATTGACTTCCTTCCAAATTCCTTTACCTTCTCAAATTTGCTCCCTCTCTGACATTATGTTATTAAGAAATACAATCAAGGTTTAATTTTTGGTCATGTTGTCCAGATCTGCAACATGTTGAAGAAGAAGCATGAAGAAGCAAAGGAATTATTGGTCCGAGCTCTTGTGAACAACAACAAGCTTCTGATGCTAAACCACCCCATATATGAAGATAAAATATCCTTCTAGTTGATACTTTTAGTTCTCAATTCATTTATATATTCTTCCCGTGCATAGATTTTTCAGTCTGGTGAATTTTGCTTCCTTAATAATCAACACATCCGTGCAGTTCAGAGGTTTGCATCCAAATTGATATCCAAAGAGCTGGAAGTTGAGGCATAAAATAACTAGTCACACTGATCACTGGAAGGTCAACCTCTCACTCTTCATTACTTGCACATGCATACACATACAAGGTGTTACAGTGCTCTTTTGATTAGAGCAATTATCTGGGAGCTGTGATTTTCAGGATTATGTGAATGCTATACCCTTCTGAGGGGATGAAAATATGCTGCTGTTGTTTTCTTCTGATTCTCTTGATTTGTGCACAGTACTAGAACAGATATATGAACTTGTAGGATTTTTACTGAAAGCACTAGCTAAAATTGATTTTGCTTTCCAGTATGGGTTTGGGCGAGTTCCTGGTTTACCACTTACGACTGCAATTTGGCACTATTGCTGTACCATGTAGCCAAAATTCATGATCGGTAAAACTCATAAAAGAAACAATAGATCGTCGGATTTGGCTCTGACTTTTCACTTGTGTGATCAAGCACTAGTTGGATGCATTACATGCATATGTACTGAGTCATTCCAACTGTAATCTTGCATTATGGATGGTTTACTTTTCTTCTAGATTGCCGAAGAATAAAACTCTTCCTATGTTATCTCCGGGAGTTATTCTAGAGGGTGAAGGGAATTAACAAATGTTATTAACAAGGAACTCTTATGTAATTTCCAAGGAGCGGGTTTTGTTAGAGGAATAGCTTTTAGGGTCAGAGGTATAAAAGCAGTACCTCGGATTGTTGGTGTTAGTGTATAAGAGTGGTTTCGACTTGTAGTAGGAACCTTCAATGGTTAAAATGGTATCTCAAATGATTTTGGTGACGGAATGTGCAAAATTTGGTACCTGTTGGGAACGTTCGTATCGTTGATTCACTTGTACAGTTGTACTACACTTAAAATTGGAATGTCTTAGTCTGGAGACCAGTGTTAGCTATTTTGCTATAAACCCATCCCCATCTTTCAATAGTTTACCGGTGTAAGACTGTAAGATAAGGACCTTTTATTCGAAATAGCGTGTTTGAGAAGAAAAGACTAGATCCCCTCTGGAGTGTAATCGAGCGATGAGACTACTAGGAAAGTACGACGCAGCCATGGTTCGAGATTCTGCTCAATTTGCTGTGCTTCCGACTGCAAAACATTGGCGTACTCGCATTGCTGCCCCCTTTAACCTTAAGACAGATACAACAATTTCCAAAGCCTTGACAGACTTGCATATGTAGGAAAATGCGGGAGATGTCCTTATGTAGGAAAATCTCGCCTGCTATTTCAGCGCTTCAAGCTGAAGTCATAGCTGCCAGATATTGCTTTTCATGCAGGCTTGCATTCTCTCGAGGTGGAATCAGATTGTTTGCTCAGGCTGATGCTGTTGCGATCTCAGACAAAGGAAATATATCGTATTCAGGTCCTTGCAAATGACATTCTGGGTGTGGCTATATTTTGATTATTTCTCTTTTGCTTTCTCTAGTAGCAATTGTAATAAGGTGGCCATTCTATGGCTTAGATAGAAGATAGCCCCCTTTAGGTTAGCCCTAGCAACTGCAGATAAAATTCCCATTGAATGGAAATTCGAACCCAGATTAACCATTAGATTAAAATGAACGGACAATTGTCACAGCGCTATAAACTAATACACATATTAGGCATGTTCATCTCTACAGTGGTCTCTTGTATACTTCCTCCCCTAATATATAATACGTATGTCCTACTTTAATTATTTACTAGTCTTACATGCACGCAATGCGTGCGATAACGTGTGATAACAAATGAAGTAGAAAATAAAATTAATTGGGTAGAATAATTGTTTTTACATTTCATATTATCAAAAAACTGATATTTTAAATGTCTAATTTCCCCCCTTTTTTTCATTCAAATGAAACAGTTAGTTATCCTCTATTTTTTTTTCTTTTTTTTCTTTTTCTATTTTTTGGTGTCCCCCATGTGTTGCCTTATAAAATAGAGATCAATGATCAGTATTAATACAGTGTTACAAGTCTATGATTGAGTAATGTGGTGGTAAAATTTACCATATTGCTATTCCACAGTCTCCCTACCTTTATAAAATCCAGGTATGCAGTTTACTGTAATTTTATCCCAAATGTAAAACTCAATAAGTGTCATCACAAAAATGTATTGTATTTTTCTCCTTGATCACAAATTGTAAATTACATATCATTGCAATGATAAACGCGCAGAAATTGGTGACACTGACATGATCTACTCCAAAAGATCCATACATTTCGACAAAAACATATGCACTGACGAGATACATGTTTATTCACTTATATTTGGCTATTTGCTTACATTAACATCATGAAATGGATAACTAGTTACATGCTGATTCACAAAGCTCTTAGTAGGTTCCATACAAGCCTAGTAAGAGTCTTGTTATCACAAAAAATGGCTCAACACTCACTAAAAAATGACATCAGTTGTTGAAAGTTTTAAGAGGCTCTTTCGGATTAATGTCTGAGAAGAGTGGAAGATCAACAGGCAGCTCTTTTAGACTCACTCCCACCTCCTCCAGCTTCTTGAGAACTTCTTCGAACACGATCTTGTTGCCACCTTGGGCTAGGTGCAGGCCATCACTGTTTTAGAATTTCAATGAAAATGACCAAATTATAAGTCGATCATCAGCAAAAAGTCGTGGAATGTAATTCCTACTTGTTTAAGACCACAAGTATAATCCTCAACACATTTGTTCAATCAGGGGCGAAACCAAGAATTAAAAGTTAACGAGGCCAATAATATTTTCACAAAATATATAAAAAAATTATCTTTATCATTCCCACTTTATCACTCAAATAAGCGTATGTATATAATACAATAGCCAATTTTATCAAACATATCTCAAAAATTTTACAGGGGCTATTTCAAAAATATATGGATCACAAAGTTGGGCCGTGAGGGCCAGGCCCATGCCAGTCCCCTGTAGCTTCACCCTTGTGTACAATAATGCCTGATGCAAACCGAAACCTTCTCAGAACGTAGAAGGTAAGCTGAAATCTTATGCAAGTTGGATAAAGCTTAAGAAAACACAGTCTAGCATAACAATTACAGGACTTTTCCTGCATTCAACAAGTGTGATATAGAAAGACCAAAAGCATATAAAAAAAAGATACGAAAACATGAATGATGATTGTCACTGATCGAGAAAGGGAGAACGGAAGAATGATAATGAATCCGGTCAGGTGGTCGTCAAATGCATCATTCTTTTCATAAGTCAAAAGAAAGATGGTGCATTCGCGTCTGTTAGTCTTGCAGTTATGACTTATGGCTAGTATTTCTAATTTAATAGCTCTAACAAATACCTGAGACATGATCTTTTCCAATCAGAAAACTCTTGCATCTTGGTCCAGAGATCAACAACCGGCGTCGCACATTCTCTTGCAACCTCCACACATGCTTTGGCATAGGCACCAGTAGCCTTATTTGTCCTCTCTGGCAGACCACTTGGATTCTCAATATAAGGGTGCCTGCACCAATTACTCTTTAAAGTAAATACAGTGGATAACTTACACTAGGCAAAGCCTTAAATTGAAAATAATTTGCTGAATACTAATAGTAGGAAAGGACAAAATATGGCAAAACTTTACAGCAAACGTTCAGCTTCATCAATTGGAGGCGGTGTGATGAAGAGAATAACAGCAGTCTCCCATCTTTTCTGCACCAAACCAAAGCAAATCTAGTTCAGTTTAAAGAATGAACTGTTGTTAGCATGAGTGCCAGCACACTGATGGTAATTTAATATCTACAGTAGTATAACAAAATTGTCGCCAATAGAAACATTACAATCGATCTAATACAAATTAAAACCACAAAGTTCCAGCACTAAATGCATCTTTCCTACATTCAATCTGTGCCTTCTAAAAGCCTATCAATAAACAGAAACACCAGTTGTCTACGAGAGTAAGCTGACGCTTCAAGTTGCAGAGGGAGATCTTCTTGGTGTTCCCATCAAATTGGGTTCCAATCTTTCTAACTTTTAGATCCATTTATGTGCAGAAAGTGTCTCAGAACCTCCGTATGTTCAGAATATTAAATCTTGGAAAATGACACCAAATAGAATCCTAACAACCTGCCAATGTGAATTCGTAGCAAAAGACACTGTGACAATTACCATTTCTCTGAAGTGCACCAAAAAATCTATTCGAATATCTTATGGCTCTGATTTTGCTGCACTTAGCATTCAGTTGAATATCAAATGGCAGGTCTTATAAAAAAAATATTTATTCAAATGGTAGGAATGTTTAAGCTGAGAAGCACTCATATGTGTTCACCACATTACTCTATCAAGGAAGTGGCCATTTTTCTTCACAGCCACCAAATAGAGTGCATGGCTACAGCCTACAGCATCAATTGACATCACTTCGTACAAATCCACAGAATAAAGTCAGGTTCTCCCTCAATATGAAAATAGAACACGTCTTCTGAAAGGTCATCCATTGTGGCTTCATCTTGATTGTAGGCTTGTAGCTCCCCATGACTATAGTAGGATAGCTTAAGGGCTTCTAGGAGGATAACCAAGTTAACATTCTAAACATTATCTAATTGTACTTTCAGTTGATTTAAATAATATGAACGAACAAAAACTTGTAACATCTGATCATCTAAATGTTTAAAACACATAATTAGAAACACCATCCTCTTAAGGTTCGTTCAGAATATTCTTAGCATTATATAATAGGTTTAGGACAATATGCTTACGGCCAATATAATAAAGAGACTTGTTTCTCTTTACAGTGCTATATAGTACTGCAAACACAAGCTCATATTGACCAGTGACCACCCTTTTCATCACTCAACTCTGGTGCCAATATTACTATTAGAACCAATTGCTCAAACCAGTGTAGCAATTATGTTCCCAGATTCCCTTCCAAAGAATTACATCATGTTACTTATGAAGAAACCAATCCCCATCATGCATTAAAATGCACAAGCTCAATTCAAGGAAATTTGATGATCGCAACCAGAACAGAAAACTAGCAAGCATTAAGCATTTGATGCGTGATCAAAGAAGAGTAAATAGAATAAAGGTTAAAACTCATTAATTTCTAGTATTCTGACTACGTATATCTTGAAAGGGATTTTCACTTCCAAACAGAAAAGAGGAAAACGCATTGGGTGACTCTGCTTTCACAAAGTGAATTGTGACTTGAGATTTAGAATGCTATGAAAACTCAAAACGCATTACCGTTTAAAACAAAAGATTAACTATTAAGGCCACCTAAAAGATAAGAACATACAAGTATGAAGCAAGAAACAGAAGACCAAATCTCACATGAAGACATTTTGTAATAACTTATCTTCTGCGACACTAAAGATTATCCCATAAAACAAGGTCAAAAGTCACATTTAAGATAAGAATAGTAAAGTGGGTTTAAAATAAAAGCAAGTTATCGTGAAATCGTCTCATAAACAAACTACATGTTCATACCTACATATCTACTGTCTACATGTCCATGGATTTTAATACAAAGATCTCCATGCTTAGTGAAACATGGAGCACCAAGACAACTAGCGATGCATTGGAACCTCAAAGACAAATAGATAATGCAAATGTCAAGCTATACTATTCTGTTTTTTTTTTTTTTTTTTTTTTTCATATTACAGTTGGATAGACAAAAAACTAAAGTCTGTTATCAAGGTCAGATAATTGGTGCTAATGTCACCCAACTAAGCATACATGTCCCTAGTTGAAAATATTTGGATGAAATTGGTACACTCAGATCACAAGGTGATATAATTTTGACCACAATATCCCAAACTCTTGAGTTTTCCCATTGTTTATATAACTGGGAGGAAAAATGCCATATAAGGGGTCGAGCGAAGCGCAGAAAGATAATATATAAATAGTTTCCTTCTTTCTATTAATGGGTATTGCAAATTCATCATTATATGATATACTCCCTCCGTCCCAACTTATTTGCTACATTTGCTTTATCACAAAGACCAAGGAAGAAGTGGGGACCATTGCCATAACAAGAATTAACAAAAAAACAAATAGGTAAATTGTGGGACCTATGTATTATATATGGAAATATTTACAAAATCAAGGAGGGAGTGATGACAAATTTGTAAATAAAGTGTGGGACCTATGTACTATATATGGAAATAGTTGCAAATGTAGCAAATAAATTGGGACACACCTAAATGGCAAAATGTAGCAAATAAATTGGGACGGAGGGAGTAGAAGTATTTATCATATCAGCTCAAGTAAATAAAGCCATGCATACTTTTCATGCATAGCATATGATTCCGAATCTGAGTCATGTTAAATTGTATACAAACATGAAAGTTGGTGCACTAATTACTGTTTCAAAACTTTGTATTGGCTTTAGCAAGAAAAAACAGTCACATTGAACATTCTGGATACAATGATTGCATCATTTCACATTATACAAGTGCAAAGAAGATGACCAATGAAACCACAAAAAGGATTGGAAATTGCATTAATATTGATAGAAAACTGAAGTGTAAAACACTATGCCACCCTTTCTCTTCGTGGGAATCAAAGGCCAACCTTGACAATGACAAGCAATGTAAATTATGTGACATATACAGTAGTTGGTGCAAATTATTGAAGCAAACATCACAATCGTAAGCTTGCACAAAAACATAAAGAAAGTGGCAATAATTGATGTTTTATGTAGTCAATTTCTGCACTAATTGCAAACTTTTTCTCTACTTCATGGTTCTCTTTTAGTTGCAGTCATGCCATATATGATGACAAAGGACCCACGCAAAGAAGGACTAGCTAGATACTTGAAGAAACAATGTGCCCTCCCTCAAAACATCCCATGAAATTATCAGTTAGATGTTCCAAAACGTTGAAAATTTAGATGTAAAGACTAATCTATTGTATCATTTACTGAGCATTGTTTTGGCACTTTAACCAAATAGTAGGTCACTGCTCCCTTATATTCAAAATGTTGAAATTTTAAGAGCTAATTTTTATAAAATCAAAATAAAAAGTAAATACTTCATCCGTTTCCAATTAAATACAACATGTGTGACTTTTTCACTAATCACACTTTTCACTTTGACTATGATTTGTGATTTATAGATAATAAAAAACATAGTCAAGCGGGATAATTTTTATTTTTACTTATGTAATTATAGATATTTGTGGTCAAAATAATGCCTCGAGATGCGTAAGAATGCATTTGTTGCATTGAATTCGGAACGGATGAAGTATTAAAAATTAGAAAATAATACTTTTAGACTTGTTTTGAAAATAATATCTTCTTTGATTTCTAATCACAATATTACGGGAAAGTATGATGTCAAACTTCACATCAAAAAGTGGGAATGGCTTTTCTCCATTTCTCATTAAGTGACACACTTTTGACTCACACAACTTTGAATTTTTGACGGTTAATATCTCTAATTATGTATTTGTAAAAATTATAAAAATTTGATAGTCTGAAGATTTTCATTGAAACAAATCCAATAGTATTTGATATTCTCAATTTTGTTTTTATATATTATTAAAAAAAAAATACAGTCAAAATGAGGCCTATAAAACTATGAATAGTACATAAGTTAAAGTGTATCACTTATTAAAAAATCGAGGAATTGTAATACTTCTATGTTATAATGATATAAGAGCATCTATTTATAATCAAAGTAGTAATACTGAAGTGACGATCTAATTTTCACTTAATAATTCCTTATTTGAATGCTATAGAATATTGACATTTGACAATACTATGGCTTTAAGAAGAAGGGGATGACCCATCAATGACATTGCCTGCAGAGTTAAAGAGAAGTAGAGAACTGTCGGGCTATTGTTTGTTAACTTTTTCTTCCTAACCAAAAAGTTTCCCAACTATTTGCTCCTAACCAAATCTTTTGTACAAATTTATCATACAGTACCATGAGTACGGTACATCCAAGACTATTTTTTTTCTCATTGCTCATTTAGAATCATCCAATTGAGCAAAATATACTAAACAAAAGTGTTCGAGTGAGCATAAATCAATCTTGAGTGTACCATGGTACTCCAGAGTGTATGATGAATGAACTCAATCTTCTGCAGTGTCCACAACACACAAAAAGATTGAAAAATTAGAGAAAAAGATGAATGAGGGTGAATATGATCACACCTTGAGAAAAGAAAAAATGAAACGAAGGTTCTGCTTGTATTCATCTAAAGGCACATGTTGAAAGGCTGCATAACGGTCATCAAGACAAGCATCATTTGCGCCAAAAAACACTGTCACTACCATTGGTGCTGCTTCATCCATCGCTGGAAACACCTTGTCTAATACTTTCACAGCCCATCTGGTGTTGTACCCACTGTATCCTCTTACCACAATATCAGCCTAATACAAAAAAAAAAAAAAAATTAATAAAAAAATCAAAATTTGATCAAAACCCATAAAACCCAATATAAAATCATGACTAAAAAATCAAAAGTTGATCAAAACCCATAAAAACCCAATTGAAAATCATGAATAAAATATCAAATGATATAGTGATATGTGTTTGAGACATAAAGTCGAACAGGTGATGTGCATACCGTACGAGAGAAATGGTTGGCAAGAGAAGCACCCCAACCTCCATTACTGAAAGATTCTTCAGTTATGGAGTCTCCAAAGAGGTAAATTTTGGGCCTCATGATTACTTTTTTCTACTCAATCTTCTGCAAAAAGACTTTGATGTGTTTGTATTCTTTTTGTGAGTTGCTGAGAAATAGATTGTTTTATGGAGATTGATGAACAAGATTAGTTTAAAGCTGAAGTAGTTTAAATGCAGAGCAGAGGAAATGGAGTATTAAATACAATAGTTTTTTCGTATTACGAGCAGTCATTATTACGACGAAGAAAGAGGTGAAGGAGAAACTCCCAAATAATCCCAGTCACTAATCCATAACGTTATCAAGGACCTTGGGTCTAATGGTATGGTCTCCTATCTTTCATATAGAAGACCAAAGTTTAAATCTTGGTAGGAAATTTGGAGCTTGTTGGGCCTATGGGTGAATGGCCCTGTGCGAGGGCAACCTGGAGAAAATTCATCATACCACGAATTCCCGAAAGAGAGAAAAAAAAAACCGTAAAGTTGTCATTATTATACCTTCCGGCATCTTTTAGTTGCAAACTAGTATTTAGGCTCGGGTTACGCCACGCGTAATTATATCTTTCACTTGGTTTAATGGTTAAGACATCAATATATATGCTTGTGATCTCGGGATCAAATCTTAGGAACGCCTTTTAATATATTAACTAGTTATTAGGCCCGGGCTATGCCCCGGGTAAGAAACAATTTCATTTATTAACATAATACTTTATGATATGGCGCAGTTTCTTGCTTTCGCACGCCTTGTAATGTATTTGTACTAGTCTTACATGCACGCAATGCGTGTGATAACGTGTGATAATAAATGAAGTAGAAAATAAAAGTAATTGGGTAGAAAAACCGTCTTTACATTTTATTTTCTCAAAAAACTGATGTTCAGTTTAAATATCCTACTTTTCCCTCCTTTTTTTCATTCAAATAAAATAGTTAGTTATCCTCTATTTTTTTTTTTGTTTTTTTCCTTTTTCTATTTTTTGGTGTCCCCCATAGTTGCCCTATCTAATAGAGATAGATTAATATAGATTGTTTATATATTGACTATGTTTGACAAAGACATAAACTCAAGTACTAAAGAAATAGAAGCAAATATATGGATGCTATACAAAAGAATCAATAAATTATTAATAAAAGTTATTCGAGCTTAATGCCCCCTAATTAATTATCTTTTTTTTCTTGCACAATTCTCAACATAGTGAACTTGCCTACCTATTCTTGGACAAATTTTCAAAAATCAGGTTAAACGGGTCGGTTTCAGGTCAACCCGACCGTTTATAAACATGTCGGTTCGAGTTGGAATTTGTGACATGTTTAGGTAAACGAGTCAGGTTTGGGAGTGGGTCAAGTTCAGATTTAGGGGTGCTGATCCGTCTATGTAAACAGGTCAACCCGATCCGGCTCACAGTCATGCCATATATGATGACAAAAGACCCATGCAAAGAAGGAACAGCTAGATAATTAAAGAAACAATGTGCCCTCAAAAGTCAAAATCCAAAGCGTTAAAAGTTTAGAGGTAAAGACTAATATATTGTCAGTGCTCCCTTATTTTCAAAATGTGAAACTTATAGAGCTAATTTCTATAAAATAAAAATTAAAAGTAATTTTTCAAACGGCTATATTCTTTTCCATTCCCCTAATTTCTGTACAACGCTAAAACCCTAATTCTTTTTTCCCAATCTCTTCTCTCTCGAATTTCCAAGAAACCCTAATTCTTTTTTCCCAATCTTTTCTCTCTCGCATCTTGCGAAATTTTCCTTGAATCTTTTCTCAATTCACGTTGATTTTCTATTTGCTTACGAATTTGTACAACTCTAAATCCCTAATTCTTTTTTTCCAATATCTTCTCTCTCGAATCTATGCGAAACCCTAATTTTTTTCCCAATCTCTTCTCTCTCGCATTCGGCGAACCCCTAATTCAAAATTTTCCCTGAATCTTTTCTCAGTTCACGTCGATATTCATGGCGGAGTACACATCTGCAAGCGAGGGAAAAAGAAATCTCCTCCTTTTGATGGAGGAATCATACAACAACATAAATAGTTGTTAGAATAACTTGTACATTCATTATTAACTCAAACGTGCAGAGAATGAGCCAAAACTTCTCGCCCTGTTCAATAAATTTCGTGAAATCAACTCCAAAAGTGTGCCCCAAATTGATGAAATTAAAGAAAATTCTGCCAAGATGAGTAGTATTAAGGAAGAGAATAGTGATATCATGAGCAAAATGATCGAAATTGTCACTGATAGGAATGACTATCGTAGAGAATTGTTTGCCTATTTCACTCCTCATCTTATGGGTTCAAGAGAATTAGACGTAAAATCTGTTGCAACTGCAAGCTGGATTAAAAATCTCAAGACCATGTGATGGAAAAGACAAACCCTGCAGTATGTTAAAATTGACGTCTGAGTCATTTTGTACAATTACTTTGAGTAAATATATAGGACTTTATATTGTTGATTTGTTGATTTTTGGATTGGAGAATATGAAACAATTAATGCAAATAGTTGAATAATGTTGTAAATATTTTCTTGATTAATTAAAATACTAAGGATTGTATTCCATGCTCAGGCCATCCCAAGTATTACGGAGGCCCTGTACGACTATCATTAAACGAGGCTTTAATCGGTGAACATGAACTACTATTTAATAACAACTAGTTTTTAGGCCTGCCCAATTAATTATAATTTTCATTTATTAACATTTTACTTCACAAATATTATAACATATGGGATCAAATTTTATAGGATGCATTTTCTATTTTTTTTATTATATGCGTGTTTATATAAAGTAAACACACTAAGATATAGCCCCACGTGGCACAGATCTTTGCTTAGAAACAAATTTTAATATATTAGTATATATATGTTGTTAAAGTTATAATACATCATATAATGATTTTGAGTTCTAATATTAACCTTCTAATAATGGATGATAAAGCAATATGTAACTAAAAAAGATGCCAACAATGCCAACTAATTCCTTAATCACTCAAACAAATATAACTTTACACGTGCTTCCTATAACAATTAATACATCATTGTTAAACTCTTTTTGACAAAATAAAGCTTGCAAAACGATATAGCACTAGTAGAATAAATGCTATTTGCTGCAGTTAAAAAGTGCCATATTGCTGCGGTTTTGGACGCGCAGCAATTAAGGGGGCAACAATAGGTATTAATTATATTGCCGCGGTTTTAAACCGCAACAATATCGACAAATATTGTTGCGGTTTTTAGGCCAAAACCGCAACAATATGTGTTTTTAAAATACTAAAACATACAGGTATATTGTAACATATTGCTGCGGTTTTTTAGCCAAAACCACAGCAATAGGGAAAGAGGTAGGTCAAAAAAACATTTTTTTTTTTTTTGCATTTTGTTATCAAATTTGAACAAATTCAAACCAAACCACTATCGCATCCATTATCCACCAAACGAAATGAAATAAATCTTAGTAAAAAAAATTACATAAATAACACAAAATAATAGCTAAAAGTAGCATAGCTAACAATTACTCCAAATTTCGAGTAAATTAATCCAAAATTCGAAAGCTAGGACAACAATTAACAAACCAGACCAAAATTCGAAAGCGACCAAAATTAACAAACCAGACCCAACATTCGAGTAACATTACTCAAAAATTAATTCGAAAGCCATGACGAAAATTACACAGAGTATAATTCACTAGAAATTCGAAAACCAGAAATTCTCGTTGACGAAAATTAATGAAATTACAAAAAAAAGGTGAACTGAAAAAAAATACCCCTAGAATTCTGAACAATGTTGACGGCGAAGAGATTAGACGAGAGACGTGAGGTTGGTCGCGACGCGACGAACGACGGAGTCTCTTCAGTTGGTTGCGACATAGAGTCTTCGTCTCTTCGCGTCTCTTCGCATTTCTTCGCGTCTATTCAGTTGGTTGCGACATAGAGTCTTGTCTCTTCGTGTCTCTTCGCGTCTCTAACAAGTAGGGCACTATGTTGTTAATCGTTCTACACGCCATATTAGGTGATTAGACTGCCCTGGAGGCCATGTATATTTATTTATTTATGAAATAACAAAGTGATAATCACTTAATTTAATTACTTTTCTTAAACTAACCTATGTTTACTTAGGTTAATTATAGTTTATACCATTATACTTATCAGAAATGGCACCATCCAAGTACAGAGGATCACTCAACATTGGTTTTCAACTTTCCATTACAATAAGCATCTTAGGGTGCGTTCTGTTCAACTTAAAAAATTAAGTTTCAGGTCCAATAAGTTCAGATAAGTTGCAATAAGGTCTAATAAGGGCAATAAGTTCCAATAAGGTCTAATAAGGTGCAATAAGTTCCAATCAGGTGCAATAAGTTCCAATCAGTGCAATAAGTTCCAATCAGGTCTAATAAGGTCCAACAAGGTCAATAGTCAATGTTTAATAAACATTTGTATTATTGTCCATTATTTTGTTATTCATAATTTCATATCACTATTAGCTGATTATGTTATTATTAGAATTTTAATTAAAGTACCACAATGATTATATAGTATTATACTTGTATTAGTGTCTATTATTTTATTATTTATTTGTATTATGTCTATTATTTTATTATTTATTTATATTATGTCTATTATTTTATTATTCATATTACTATTAGCTGATTATGTTATTATTAGAATTTTTTATTAAAGTACCACAATGTATATTATTATACTTGTATTATTGTCTATTTATGATTATTCATATTGCTATTAAATAATATTATAATCATGGTCAAATAATTAAGGTTAACAATAATAATAATAATAATTATTATAATTACAATATTTTGCAATAATAATTATAATTACATTATTTTATTATTTATTTGTATTATGTCTATTATTTTATTATTTATTTGTATTATGTCTATTATTTATTATTCATATTAAAATTTTTGCTTTTCTACTAGTGTTTTATAAAATCAAAACAAGACTATTAGATATATTAGTGGTGAAAGTTATGTATAGGCAAATATATAAATAGTAAATTTTTTTGTTAAATTAATTATCATAAGAGATAATTAATAATCATTATTTTTTAAAGGACGAATTATAATAATTATTACTCCATAAAAAATTTTGAGGGTAGTATTTACGTTAGTGGTAATATTTATGTTATTAATGATCAATTTTTTTGTCTAATAAGGTCAAATAAGTTTCAATCAGGTCTAAATAAGTTTCAATCAGGTCCAATAAGGTCTAATAAGTTTCAATCAAGGCCAATAAGGTCTAATAAGTTTCAATAAGGTCAATAAGTTCCAATAAGGTCCAATAAGTTCAATCAGGTTCAATAGGTTGAATCAGGTCCATCAGGTTTAATAAGTTCCAATAAGTTCAATTCAGGTTCAATAAGTTCAGTTCAGATAAGGTCCAATAAGTTCAGGGCCAATAAGTTGAATAAAACGCACCCTTAATCGCCAACATTCTAAATTATTCCTTCGTCAAAATACATGATTGGGGTTGGAGAGTAAGTTTAGGAGGTGCAGACCATGCTAATACTTAAGGTTATATGATGAGCAATAATATCTTTGAGTCATTTTTGTATCAAAATAGAAACAGATGTGTTGTCTCTAGCACATTGTTGTTGGAAGTCTATGTCTTCCAAAGGGGCCAAGAAAGGAAAATGTTTGAGTAACCCTTAGGGTTGCCAACCCTCTTAGACACATTAGATTAAAATATTGATATGTATGTAATAAATGAGGAGAGAAGAGACATAAAAATAATGTTTTAATGTATTCCTAACCAATGAAAATTCAATACCCTTAGGGTCACTCAATCAATCTCCGCCAAGAAAATGGCATTTGCTTTGGCATGTAACTTATCAAATTAATGGACAGACTACTGTCTACTGATATCATTCTAGCAAAGGTTCAAACATCGAAACGTGTCTCACCCAGTGAAAGCAGGTGCAACACACTACTAAGGGTGCGTTTTGTTCAACTTAAAAAATTAAGTTTCAGGTCCAATAAGTTCAGATAAGTTCAGATAAGTTCAGATAAGTTGCAATAAGGTCTAATAAGTGCAATAAGTTCCAATAAGGTCTAATAAGGTCCAATAAGTTCCAATCAGGTGCAATAAGTTCCAATCAGGTGCAATAAGTTCCAATCAGGTGCAATAAGTTCCAATCAGGTCTAATAAGGTCCAATAAGTTCCAATCAGGTCCAATAAGGTCCAAATAGTCAATGTTTAATAAACATTTGTATTATTGTCCACTATTTTGTTATTCATAATTTCATATCACTATTAGCGGATTATGTTATTATTAGAATTTCAATTAAAGTACCACAATGATCATATAGTATTATACTTGTATTAGTGTCTATTATTTTATTATTTATTTGTATTATGTCTATTATTTTATTATTTATTTGTATTATGTCTATTATTTTATTATTTATTTGTATTATGTCTATTATTTTATTATTCATATTACTATTAGCTGATTATGTTATTATTAGAATTTTTTATTAAAGTACCACAATGTATAGTATTATACTTGTATTATTGTCTATTATTTGATTATTCATATTGCTATTGAATAATATTATAATCATGGTCAAATAATTAAGGTTAACAATAATAATAATAATAATAATAATAATAATTAATTTTTTGATTTTCTACTAGTGTTTTATAAAATTTAAACAACACTATTAGATATATTAGTGATGAAAGTTATGTATAGGCAAATATATAAATAGTAATTTTTTTGTTAAATTAATTATCATAAGAGATAATTAATAATCATTATTTTTTAAAGGACGAATTATAATAATAATTATTCCATAAAAAATTTTGAGGTCAAATAAATTTCAATCAGGTCCAATAAGGTCTAATAAGTTTCAATCAGGTGCAATAAGGTCTAATAAGTTTCAATCAGGGTCAATAAGTTTCAATAAAGTCTAAGAAGGTCAATCAGGTTCAATCAGGTCTAATAAGTTCCAATCAGGTTCAATCAGGTCCAATAAGTTGAATCAGATCCAATCAGGTCCAATCAGGTTTAATAAGTTCCAATAAGTTCAGTTCAGGTTCAATAAGTTCAGTTCAGATAAGTTCCAATAAGTTCAGGTCCAATAAGTTGAATAGAACGCACCCTAAGCTGTCAAATCATGTAATTATTATATTAGATTGTTTTCTGATAACTAATTTCATCTTTTCTTTTTGTAAAATGGTGCAGAGTGCCTAAAGTATCAGCTAATGAACTTGGAGATAGGGTAACCTGTTAAACATGCTTATTCAATATACTTCCTCCGTTCTTTTTACTCGCTACACTTTTCATTATGGGAAGTTTCACATTACTTGCTACATTTCTGTTTTGGGCAATAAACTCTCTCTATCTCTCTCCTCCCACATGGGTCCCTTTTCTTTTTACTCTCTACCTCTCTCTTCTCCAAAAATTGCCTAGGAGTCCGTGAAATGAGAAGTGTAGCGAGTAAAAAGAAACGGAGGAAGTATTTAATTAGCTTTTGCTTGTAAATCGAGAAGTGACTGAATAGAGAAAATCCATGTTGAGTTATGCCCTTATACTTATGCCTTATGCAGTTATGCTATTATGCTTTCAATGTCCATCCTATTCCACATATAGGTTTAAACACAGCACCATATTGCAAGAAATCTTAAAGAATGTCACAGAAGAATATATGACCCCTAAGTTTAATTTCGATAAAGAGACAGCATGGAGGCCCTGCAATTCAGTTTGATGATGGACAATAATGAAAATGTTGAAAAGGCTGGGGCTTGTGCAAAAGAGCTTGACAATGTAAGTAATCCGAATTCACTTCATTGACAGTGAAATATGATGCTAACGACAACTGTAATCTAAGTAAACACGGCAGAGTCAAATTGCATCTTGATGATTGCTTATGAAATCTATTACATTATTATGTCATCCCATAGCCAAAACCAAATAATATACTTCCTCTACTTTTCAAATCACGGATTCCTAGGTAATTTTTGGAGAGGAGAGAGATAGAGAGAATGAAAAACAAAAGGATCCCATGTGAACATGTGATAGGAGAGAGAGAGGTTATTACCAAAATAAAAGTGTAACTTCCTAAAATAGAAAGTGTAACATCTAAAGAAAAACGGAGGAAGTATCCTAAATTTGCTTAAGTCGAGACTCAGGAACACAACTGGAGATCAAACTCGAGTATATTTCAACGTGTGACTTCCAAGTTTTTGTTGTCATCCTGACAAAAATGCATCAAGACTCAATGTTAATGCGCTACTATATTCTGTTCTTTTTCCCTCTTTAATATATTGTAGTTCTATTGAATGAAACAATACTATATATATTGTGCACAGCCAGTCTCAGTCGTTCTTTTCCAGTGGTTGGACTACTGTGTTTACAACGGTTGTGCTTAATACTAAAACAATAATTGAATGAAGATTTACTATAG
The DNA here is from genome assembly GCF_026745355.1 of Beta vulgaris subsp. vulgaris. Lineage (NCBI taxonomy): Eukaryota > Viridiplantae > Streptophyta > Magnoliopsida > Caryophyllales > Amaranthaceae > Beta > Beta vulgaris. The sequence goes on along the minus strand of NC_079209.1, from coordinate 2,106,060 downwards.
AGAACTGTTTTCATGATTTGAATGATTTATTTGTGTTAGGTTATGAGTGTGAGTGGAAGCACATAGGTAGAGATTGAGAAAAAATAAGTAGAGATGAAAATACTGAAAGAAGAGTAATGAAATGTACACACAATTTATGTGGGAAAAATTCTCAACTTGAGGTGAAAATCCCACGAACGAGCACCCAAATTTCCACTATATGAAGAATAGCAGAGTAGAAGAATCCTAAATTATTAGGGTGCGTAACAAGATTAGAACATCAGTTGTAAATTTTAACAATCAACACAACCGTGCAGTTCAGAGGTTTGCATCCAAATTGATATCCAAAGAGCTGGAAGTTAAGGCATAAAATTACTAGTCACACTGATCACTAGAAGGTCAATCTCTCACTCTTCATTATTTGCACATGCATACACATACAAGGTGTTGCACTGCTCTATTGATTAGAGCAATTATCTAGGAACTGTATATTTTAGGATTATCTGAATGTTATACCCTTCTGAGGGGATAACAATATGGTGCTGTTGTTTTCTTTAGATTATGTTGATTTGTGCGTAGTGCTAGAACAGATATATGAACTTGCTTGTAAGATTTTTATTGAGAGGACTAGCTAATATTGATTTGCATTTTTGTATGGGTTTTGGCAAGTTCCTGGTTTACGACTTACTGGTGGCAATTTGGCACTATTGTTGTACTGTGCAGCTAAAATTCATGCTATGTAAAACTCATAAGAGAAACAATAGATGTTGTATCGTTGAATTTGGCTCTAACTTGTAACTTGTGTAACTTTGCACTAGTTGGATACATTACATGCATATGTCTAAATTGCCGAAGATTTAAACTTTTCCTATGTTTTCTTTTCCGCGAGTAATTCTAGAGGGTGAAGGCTATTAACAAATGTTATTAACAAGAAGCTCTTAAGTAATTTCCAAGGCGAGTTTGTAAGCAGAATAGCTTTAGGGTCAGAGGTATAAAAGGAGTACCTTGGATTGTTGGTGTTAGTGTATAAGAGTAGTTGTGAACTTGTAGTAGGAACCTTCGATGGTTAAAATGGTATCTCAAATGAAATTGGTGATGAAATGTGCAAAATTTTGGTATATGTAGGGAAGGTTTATATCGTTGATTCACTTGTACTGTTGTACTATACTTGAAATTGGAATGTCTTAATCTGGAGACGAATGGTTGCTGTTTTGCTTAAAACCCCTCTCCATCTTTCAAAAGGTTTTTTTTTTTTTTGACATCAAATCTTTCAAAAGGTTACTAGTGTAAGATAAGGACCTTATATTGAAAATAGTGGTTTTAGAAGAAAAGATTAGACCCCCTCTGGCGTGTAATCGAGTGATGAGACTACTAGTACGAGGGGGACATGGTTCGAGATAACGCTCCTTTTGCTTTGCTTCCGACTGTGAAACATTGGTGTGCCCCCATAATTCGCCCCTTGAAGCTTAAGACAGATACAACAATTTCTGAAGCCTTGACAGGCTTGCGTATAGTAGTGCATGACAATTTGCTCTTAAAGTTGAAGCCGAAGCTGTCAGATATTGATTTTGATGCAGGCTTGTGTTCTTTAGGTCGAATCAGATTGCTTGCTGAGGTGATGCTGTTGCGAGCTCAGATAAAGAGAACATCTTGTATTCAGGACTCAGGTCCGTCCAAATGACATTTTGGGTTAGATATTTTGATTATTTCTCTTTTGGTTTCCTGGTAGCATCTGTAATAAGGTGTCCAATAAAGCCTTACTTTCTTTTAAGGGGGGTTACAGTTTGGATAGAAGATACCCCCTGATCGAATAATCCCAACTTCTAGGGGAACTTTATTTGCGTACACTAATCTATTTTAGGTTTATAAATTATAATATATAGAAAATTTAGTAGTTCGAATCATTTTGAGAAGGTAACCCTAGAGTTGGGGCTGATTATGTATACTTCATGTCAATTTTTTAATAAAGCATACTCATATATTTATTTTATTTTGCAAAGGCACAACAAGGCCACTGATAATGAAGGAGATCAAAGTAAGAATGTGGATTTCATTAGCCGGTTACCTAATGATATCCTGGTGTTAGTGATGTATTTGTTATCTTTTGTGGAGATAAAAACAGCAGCAAGAACAAAAGCCTTCTTTCAAAAAGGTGGAGGCATGTTTGGCAAAACTAGCGGTTCTAGTAGCTGTTAGCGGTTGTAGTAGCGGTAGCTGTTGGGGGTAGCTGCTAGCTGTCTACTAGTAACTGTCAGCGGTCAGTGATTGAATTAGTTGTTTAATTAGAAGTGTTTGGCAAAAGTAGCTGTTGGAATTATTGTAAAAGATAAAAAAAAATAGTTAATTATTCTACCTTATGCTAATATAGGGTTTATTTGCTAGACCGCTACCTCTAAATCTCAAACGTGACTTGTAGTAACATTCCACAACCGCTACTCATAATCTACTCCAACTGCTACCCGCTACTACAACCACTACCTTACCAAACACTCATAATTTTCTTAAGTAGCGTTTCAATCTTGTCCAACCGCTAACCGCTACCTCAAACGCTAGTGCCAAACAGGGCCTTAATCTTGGAGCACCAAAATCCTGAAACTAGTGAACTACAAAAATATATTAAATGGGTTAACCAGGCTATAATTGCGAATCGCGCCACAAATTTGAATACCTTTAGAATACATTGTACTAGTACTACTTATTTCCATTGGTTCGTATAATGTATTGCTAATAACAACCTATAGAAACGAATGACATACATATATTATATGCTTCAAATAAAAACAAAAACAAAGATATGGATAGAAGATTTAGCTTTGCATTACTGTTTGTACAAGTATAAACTAACCAGGTTTGGGTTTATTTCAATTGTATGTAGGATTCCCCTGCTCCTACCGGATTTCCGGCGGCTTTTCCTAATGTTAAGCAATTGGAGTTTACAGTCTCTGATGCAGCAAAAGTTGATGAAAATATTCTGGGTTTGATCTCTTTAATTGAGGCATGCCCTTTATTGCACACCTTCAAGTTGAAGGTAGTTGCACTTTTTAATAACTTAAGTTCAATCATCATACAATAATTTTTTGCATAGAACAGTTGAGGACATATATACATAGTAAAAATGTGGAACTCGTTTCATTCTGAACTGTATCAAAATCTCGAAGACTGCTAAATGTGATCATGATCACCACGACTAGTAAATTCTTTTTCGTGTTTGGTCTACAGCTACAGCCTTGGGCACATAAAATATCATCATTGTCAGCAGTAAAGAATGATAAGATAAGTGCAGTACGTGCACATCAGCACCTTAAGACTGTCGAGTTTGTTGGATTTACTGGGAGCGCATATTCTGTTGAGCTTGCATTATGTCTGGCTGAGCATGCTCCTCTGGTGAACAAATTTATTTTTAATCCTTACAACACCGAAGAAATGGGTGAGCCACGCAAATGGTATGGCAAAGAAGGTATGTATAGAATACACCATTCGAAAACAGAGGCGGAATTGCTAGCCAATGGAATTAGAGGACTAGGTGTTGATGTAGTCATGATTCCATAACAATAGATTCAATTCGATCAATTGGATGTGTTTGAGAATTTACATTAAAGGCAGTCATTCTTTAGTATGCCTCACTTGTCAACTTACATATTCATGAAAATTAAGCATTTGGCGTGAGATTAGAGCTGCAAGGTTATGAAGTTTTAGACAGAAAAATGAGGTAGCTTTACAAAACAACAGACTATCCTCCACAAATAGGAGACATCAGAATTCAGACATAGTAATAGTATAATTGGAGCTAATTAATGAGATGTTGCAGCCCGATAGATGGGGTGATTCGGTTTGCGATTAGTATGAAAGCCGAAGTACAAGTATGGATTCTTTGAATCCAAGTGTTATCATAACATAAAGCTTTTGAAGCAGCCAATAAGAACTTGTAAAAACGAAAGAGTATATATAAATAATTTTGTGTTGTCAAGATTTATTTAAATGTATGTTTTTAAAATATTCAATAACTTTTACTAAATGAAATTTGAAAAATATTCATGACCAAATACGTGTGTTGGCAATCATGAAGTAGGTCTTTTTTGTTTTTCAAAGAGAGAAAAAGTGTAGTTGTTAGATAGTGTGGAATTAAGTGGGATAGGCTATGGTAGAAATGGAACAACTAACTATCAAATTAGAAACTGAACAAAAGCAAGAAGAAAAAAAACCATTAAAGAAGTTCATAAACTAATGCCAAGAAATGTCTCTAGTTCAGCAAAGTATTGGTATGCGTCTTGTGGAGTTGTATGCTTGATTTTCATGATTCGTATTTGTTTTTTTGAGTTTTGGTTTGTAAACTTTGGGTAACCATAGATGTCTATTTGGCTTGGCCTCATAGACAGGCTATGAATGTATGGTCCTTTGTTGATTAATAAAAGCTTACCTTTTATAAAAAAAAAAAAGGAAAAAAAAACGAAGAGTAGTATAACTTAGTAAATAGTATGATAAAAGGGACTTGCATAATCCCTGCAACAATTCTTAATAAACATTTTACTACTCATAATATACACAAACAATTTATAACATTTACAAAGTATAACAAAATGGGTATATATATGGAGTATTAGGAGTAAAAGAAAATTTTAAGACTAGGACATTTATCTGAACTGATTTCAATGGCTCAACAAGAAATTTGTAGAGTAACATAGTACGAAAGAATAGACCACTATGCTAAAAAGTAGGAATTAGTATAGACTAAAAGTCACTCAACAAAACTTCTCACTTCATTAGACTGCGGCAGTTAAAAGCAAAGCTGAATCATTGTTCTTCACCGAATATCCAAATGAGAAATATGGCGTATTTTGGGCCAATCCTCACCGTCTGGTTCTCGGCATCTATCTCTTAGTTCCTTATTGCACCAATGTATTACAAGTTCTGTAAGAGATTGCAGTGAACAAAGGGTCTTCAATTTTTTGCAGGAATGAATGCAGAGAGACCGAAGAGTGGTTACATGTTGAAGGCCCTCTGGGAGATTCACCAGCTTCGGAAGATAGCGTAATCTCAAGGAAGAGAGGGAGTGAAGAGATTTCCATGGCATATTCTCTTTCTCTTCCAAATCCAGCAGATCACAATGGCTAATATGGAGATCTTGTAGGTTTGTGAGATGCTCTATTCCTCCTCCTGACAAACTCTTCAAATTCCAGCAATTATCAATGGAAAGTTTCCGAAGGAAAGAGGCACAATTGTACTTTCAGTTGATTTAAATAATATGAACGAACAAAAACTTGTAACATCTGATCATCTAAATGTTTAAACACATAATTAGAAACACCATCCTCTTAAGGTTCGTTCAGAATATTCTTAGCATTATATAATAGGTTTAGGACAATATGCTGACGGCCAATATAATAAAGAGACTTGTTTCTCTTTACAGTGCTATATAGTACTGCAAACACAAGCTCATATTGACCAGTGACCACCCTTTTCATCACTCAACTCTGGTGCCAATATTACTATTAGAACCAATTGCTCAAACCAGTGTAGCAATTATGTTCCCAGATTCCCTTCCAAAGAATTACATCATGTTACTTATGAAGAAACCAATCCCCATCATGCATTAAAATGCACAAGCTCAATTCAAGGAAATTTGATGATCGCAACCAGAACAGAAAACTAGCAAGCATTAAGCATTTGATGCGTGATCAAAGAAGAGTAAATAGAATAAAGGTTAAAACTCATTAATTTCTAGTATTCTGACTACGTATATCTTGAAAGGGATTTTCACTTCCAAACAGAAAAGAGGAAAACGCATTGGGTGACTCTGCTTTCACAAAGTGAATTGTGACTTGAGATTTAGAATGCTATGAAAACTCAAAACGCATTACCGTTTAAAACAAAAGATTAACTATTAAGGCCACCTAAAAGATAAGAACATACAAGTATGAAGCAAGAAACAGAAGACCAAATCTCACATGAAGACATTTTGTAATAACTTATCTTCTGCGACACTAAAGATTATCCCATAAAACAAGGTCAAAAGTCACATTTAAGATAAGAATAGTAAAGTGGGTTTAAAATAAAAGCAAGTTATCGTGAAATCGTCTCATAAACAAACTACATGTTCATACCTACATATCTACTGTCTACATGTCCATGGATTTTAATACAAAGACCTCCATGCTTAGTGAAACATGGAGCACCAAGATAACTAGCGATGCATTGGAACCTCAAAGACAAATAGATAATGCAAATGTCAAGCTATACTATTCTGTTTTTTTTTTTTTTTTTTCATATTACAGTTGGATAGACAAAAAACTAAAGTCTGTTATCAAGGTCAGATAATTGGTGCTAATGTCACCCAACTAAGCATACATGTCCCTAGTTGAAAATATTTGGATGAAATTGGTACACTCAGATCACAAGGTGATATAATTTTGACCACAATATCCCAAACTCTTCGAGTTTTTCCATTGTTTATATAACTGGGAGGAAAAATGCCATATAAGGGGTCGAGCGAAGCGCAGAAAGATAATATATAAATAGTTTCCTTCTTTCTATTAATGGGTATTGCAAATTCATCATTATATGATGTAGAAGTATTTATCATATCAGCTCAAGTAAATAAAGCCATGCATACTTTTCATGCATAGCATATGATTCCGAATCTTAGTCATGTTAAATTGTATACAAACATGAAAGTTGGTGCACTAATTACTGTTTCAAAACTTTGTATTGGCTTTAGCATGAAAAAACAGTCACATTGAACATTCTGGATACAATGATTGCATCATTTCACATTATACAAGTGCAAAGAAGATGACCAATGAAACCACAAAAAGGATTGGAAAGTGCATTAATATTTATAGAAAACTGAAGTGTAAAACACTATGCCACCCTTTCTCTTCGTGGGAATCAAAGGCCAACCTTGACAATGACAAGCAATGTAAATTATGTGACATATACAGTGGTTGGTGCAAATTATTGAAGCAAACATCACAATCGTAAGCTTGCACAAAAACATAAAGAAAGTGGCAATAATTGATGTTTTATGTAGTCAATTTCTGCACTAATTGCAAACTTTTTCTCTACTTCATGGTTCTCTTTTAGTTGCAGTCATGCCATATATGATGACAAAGGACCCACGCAAAGAAGGAATATCTAGATACTTGAAGAAACAATGTGCCCTCCCTCAAAACATCCCATGGAATTATCAGTTAGATGTTCCAAAACGTTGAAAATTTAGATGTAAAGACTAATCTATTGTATCATTTACTGAGCATTGTTTTGGCACTTTAACCAAATAGTAGGTCACTGCTCCCTTATATTCAAAATGTGAAATTTTAAGAGCTAATCTATACTAATATATTAAAAAACGTTCCTAAGAAAGTCTATGTGCCACATGTCACTCCTCCCTTTTTTCTAGCATTATGTTATTATCCATTCAACTAACAATCAAAATGCATGAAGGAGGATTTGAACACTAGACCTCCTAGGATGAAAATCTCACTCATTACCATCTTAACTAGCAATGAGTTGTGAGATACCTCTCCCTATTAATATATAAATCCCTCATTTAAATATGAAAAAAGACAGGAAAAACGAGTTTTAAACTTTCTCAAATGCAAATAAAAAATAAAGTACTCAATGTATGGAGCCGGGGCATCGCCCGGGCCACACACTAGTTTTTATAAAATCAAAATAAAAAGTAAATACTTCATCCGTTCCCAATTAAATACAACATGTGCGACTTTTTCACTAATCACACTTTTCACTTTGACTATGATTTGTGATTTATAGATAACAAAAAACATAGTCAAGCGGGATAATTTTTATTTTTACTTATGTAATTATAGATATTTGTGGTCAAAATAATGCCTCGAGATGCATAAGAATGCATTTGTTGCATTGAATTCATAACGGATGAAGTATTAAAAATTAGAAAATAATACTTTTAGACTTGTTTTGAAAATAATATCTTCTCTAATTTCTAATCACAATATTATGGGAAAGTATGATGTCAAACTTCACATCAAAAAGTGGGAATGGCTTTTCTCCATTTCTCATTAAGTGACACACTTTTGACTCACACAACTTTAAATCTTTGACGGTTAATATCTCTAATTATGTATTTGTAAAAATTATAAACATTGATAGTCTGAAGATTTTCATTGAAACAAATCCAATAGTTTTTGATATTCTCAATTTTGTTTTTATATATTATTAAAAAAAATTACAGTCAAAATGAGGCGTATAAAACTATGAATAGTACATAAGTTAAAGTGTATCACTTATTAAAAAATCGAGGAATTGTAATACTTCTATGTTATAATGATATAAGAGCATCTATTTATAATCTAATTTTCACTTAATAATTCCTTATTTGAATGCTATAGAATATTGACATTTGACAATACTATGGCTTTAAGAAGAAGGGGATGGCCCATCAATGACATTGCCTGCGGAGTTAAAAAGTTTCCCAACTATTTTCTCCTAACCAAATCTTTTGTACAAAATTTATCATACAACCGGCTGTACGGCTGTACCATGAGTACGGTACACCCAAGACTATTTTTTTTTTCTCATTGCTCATTTAAAATCATCCAATTGAGCAAAATATACTAAACAAAAGTGTTCAAGTGAGCATAAATCAATTTTGATTGTACCATGGTACTCCACAGTGTATGATGAATGAACTCAATCTTTTCTGCAGTGTCCACAACACACAAAAAGACTGTAAATATAGAGAAAAAGATGAATGCGGGTGAATATGATCACACCTTGAGAAAAGAAAAAATGAAACGAAGGTTCTGTTTGTATTCATCTAAAGGCACATGTTGAAAGGCTGCATAACGGTCATCAAGACAAGCATCATTTGCGCCAAAAAACACTGTCACTGCCATTGGTGCTGCTTCATCCATCGCTGGAAACACCTTGTCTAATACTTTCACAGCCCATCTGGTGTTGTACCCACTGTATCCTCTTACCACAATATCAGCCTGATACAAAACAAAATTAATTAAAAAAATCAAAATTTGATCAAAACCCATACAACCCAATATAAAATCATGACTAAAAAAATCAAAATTTGATCAAAACCCATAAAACCCAATTGAAAATCATGAATAAAATATCAAATGATATAGTGATATGTGTTTGAGACATAAAGTCGAACAGGTGATGTGCATACCGTACGAGAGAAATGGTTGGCAAGAGAAGCACCCCAACCTCCATTACTGAAAGATTCTTCAGTTATGGAGTCTCCAAAGAGGTAGATTTTGGGCCTCATGATTAGTTTTTTCTACTCAATCTTCTGCAAAAAGACTTTGATGTCTTTGTATTCTTTTCGTGGGTTGCTGAGAAATAGATTGTTTTATGGAGATTGATGAACAAGATTAGTTTAAAGCTGAAGTAGTTTAAATGCAGAGCAGAGGAAATGGAGTATTAAATACAATAGTTTTTTCGTATTACGAGCAGTCATTATTACGACGAAGAAAGAGGTGAAGGAGAAACTCCCAAATAATCCCAGTCACTAATCCATAACGTTATCAAGGACTCTTGGGTCTAATGGTATGGACATATGGTTTCCTATCTTTCATATGGAAGACCAAGGTTCAAATCTTGGTAGGAAATTTGGAGCTTGTTGGGCCTATAGCTGAATGACAATTTGCGAGGGCAACATGGAGAAAATTCATCATACCACGAATTCCCGAAAGAGAGCAAAAAAAACCCGTAAAGTTGTCATTATTATACCTTCCGGCATCTTTTAGTTGCAAACTAGTATTCAGGCTCGGGTTACGCCACACCTAATTATATGATTGTTATCTCGGGATCAAATCTTAGGAACGCCTTTTAATATATTAACTAGTTATTAGGCCCGGGCTATGCCCCGAGTAAGAAAAAATTTCATTTCTTATTCATGCACGCCTTTTAATATATTTATATAGATTAATATAGATTGTTTATATATTGACTATGTTTGACAAAGACAAAAACTAGAGATATAATCCAGTCATCTTGTCTTGTAAAGCCAGACCCACAAAGAGAGACAGAGAGAGTGTGTTTGAAAGAAAAAGGGAGAAGAAGAAACTCATAAATTAGCCTAATTCATATAATTGAAAATGGAAGTCATTGTTGCAGCTTCAAGTACTAAAGAAATAGAAGCAAATAAATGGAGGCTATACAAAAGAATCAATAAATTATTAATAAAAGTTATTCGAGCTTAATGCCCCCTAATTAATTATATATTTTTTCTTGCACAATTCTCACCATAGTAAACTTGCCTACCTATTCTTGGACCTTGGAAGAAATTTTCAAAAATCAGGTTAAACGGGTCGATTTCAGGTCAACCCGACCGTTTATAAACATGTCGGTTCGGGTTGGAATTTGTGAATTGTTCAGGTAAACGAGTCAGGTTTGGGAGGTAAACGAGTCAGGTTTGGGAGGTAAACGGGTCAGGTTCGGATTTAGGGGTTGATCCGTCTATGCAAACAGGTTGACCTGAATTCGACCCGATTCGACTCACAGTCATACCATATATGATGACAAAAGACCCATGCAAAGAAGGAATAGCTAGATAATTGAAGAAACAATGTGCCCTCAAAAGTCAAAATCCAAAGCGTTAAAAGTTTAGATGTAAAGACTAATATATTGTCACTGCTCCCTTATTTTCAAAATGTGAAACTTATAGAGCTAATTTCTATAAAATAAAATAAAAAGTAATTTTTCAAACGGCTATATTCTCCTCCATTCCCCTAATTTATGTACAACGCTAAAGCCCTAATTCTTTCTTCCCAATCTCTTCTCTCTCGAATCTCCTCAAATACTTCAAAATTTTCCCTAAATCTTTTCTCAATTCACTACGATATTAGCTTACAAATCTGTACAACCCTAATCCCTAATTATATATTTCTTCCCAATATCTCCTCTCTCGAATTTCCGAGAAACTCTAATTCTTTTTTCCCAGTCTTTTCTCTCTCGCATCTCGTGAAATTTTCCCTGAATCTTTTCTCAATTCACATTGATTTTCATGGTTGCTTACGAATTTGTACAACCCTAAATCCCTAGTTCTTTTTTTCCAATATCTTCTCTCTCGAATTTACGCGAAATCCTAATTTTTTTCCCAATCTCTTCACTCTCGCATTCGGCGAACCCCTAATTCAAAATTTTCCCTGAATCTTTTCTCAATTCACGTCGATATTCATGGCGGAGTACACATCTGTAAACGAGGGAGAAAGAAATCTCCTCCTTTTGATGGAGAAATCATACAACAACATAAATAGTCATCAGAATAACTTGTTCATTTATTATCAACTCAAACGTGCAGAGAATGAGCCAAAACTTCTTGCCCTGTTCAATAAATTTCGTGAAATCAACTCCAAAAGTGTGCCCCAAATTGATGAAATTAAAGAAATTTCTGCCAAGATGAGTAGTATTAAGGAAGAGAATAGTGATATCATGAGCAAACTAATCGAAATTGACACTGATAGGAATGACTGCCATAGAGAATTGTTTGCCTATTTCACTCCTCATCTTATGGGTTCAAGAGAATTAGATGTAAAATATGTTGCAACTGCACGCTGGATTAAAAATCTCAAGACCATGTGATGGAAAAGACAAACCCGTCTTGTCGCGAAAGATCTCACATCGGAGGCTTTGAAGCAAATTGATGACAAACTTGAAGAAGACCCACCAGCGGAGTATGTTAAAATTGACGTCTGAGTCAATTTGTACAATTACTTTGAGTAAATATAACACATAGTATACACTGGTATATTGTTGATATACTTTTTGATAGGACTTTTATATTTTTTATAGGACTTTTATATTGTTGATTTGTTGACGTTTGGATTGGAGAATATGAAACAATTAATGCAAATAGTTGAATAATGTTGTAAATATTTTCTTGATTAATAAAAATATTAAGGGTTGTATTCCATGCTCAGGCCATCCCAAGTATTATGGAGGCCTGTACGACTATCATTAAATGAGGCTTTAATCGGTAAACATGAACTACTATTTAATAACAACTAGTTTTTAGGCCTGTCCAAGTAATTATAATTTTCATGTATTAACATTTTACTTCACAAATCTAACACCAAATATTGATTGGTTTGGTGGTTAAAGCTTTAATGTATAAGTGTGAGGTTATGGGATCAAATTTTATAGGATGCATTTTCTATTTTTTTATTATATGCGTGTTTATATAAAATAAAAACACTAAGGTATAGCCCCACGTGGCATAGATCCTTGCTTAGAAACAACTTTTAATATATTAGTATATATATGTTGTTAAAATTATAATACATCATATAATGATTTTGAGTTCTAATTTTAACCTTCTAATAATGGATGATAAAGCAATATTGAAAAAGGAAAATAAATGGTGGTAAAGGGTCGTGGAGGATTCGAACTCCTAACTTCACAGTAACTAAAAAAACATGCCAACAATGCAAACAAATTCCTTATCACTCAAAGAAATATAACTTTACACACGCTTCCTATAACAATTAATACATATCAACTTAATTTGGAGAGCTCCCATTTTCCCCAAGGCCCTATGCTGATGCCCATGAAACACATGCTCATGGGCCGGGCTTGCATATATTATAAGTTAATAAATAATGGATTCTACAAAGTACATAATTGTTAAACTCTTTTTGACAAAATAAAGCTTGCAAAACGATATAGCTAAAAAAACATTAAATTTAAGATTTTGGGACCCTCTAAAAAGTAGGGCACTATGTTGCTAATCGTTCTACACGCCATATTAGGTGATTAGACTGCCCTGGAGGCCATGTATATTTATTTATGAAATAACAAAGTGATGATCACTTAATTTAATTACGTACTTTTCTTAAACTAACCTATGTTTACTTACGTTAATTATAGTCTGTACCATTATACTTATCATAAATGGCACCATACAAGTACAGAGGATCACTCAACATTGGTTTTACACTTTCCATTACAATAAGCATCTTAATCGCCAACATTCTAAATTATTTCTTCGTCAAAATACACAATTGGGGTTGGAGATTAAGTTTAGGAGGTGCAATCAGGGCCGTCTTGGATATTTACTAGGCCATGTTCTACAATGGAAATTGGGCCTTTTCTTTCCTCTTAGTGATGGAAAAGGACCATATATTTTTCATAGGGAGTAGAGAGAATCAATACTAATTGATGGATTGATTTTATCATTGATAGTTAAACACATGCTCATGGGCCGGGCTTACATTGATAGCGTGAATTCTGGAGTACAGAGACGAAGATGTGGAGCGTTTGCCGTTTATACAAAGCATGATATTTTTCATATTGGGCCCTTTCAAATAAAACCAAAATATTTTGGACTAGAGGCCTTGTACGGAGGGGCTCTTTGCACAACCGCAACTACGGCCCTTTCCATACTAATACTTATGGCTATATGATGAGCAATAATATCTTTGAGTCATTTTTGTATTAAAATAGAAACAGATGTGCTGTCTCTGGCACATTGTTGTTAGAAGTCTATGTCTTCCAAAGGGGCCAAGAAAATGGCATTTGCTTTGGCATGTAAGTCATCAAACCAATGAACAGGCTATTGATATCAGTCTGGCAAAGGTTCAAACATCGAAACGTGTCTCACCCAGTGAAAGCAGGTGCAACTAGGGATGGGCAAGGGTAGGGTCTGGGTAGGGTCCAGCCGAACCCTAGACCCGGACCCTAAATTTTTTTGCAGACCCAGACCCGAACCCGGACCCTAAGGGTCTGAAAAAATTGGACCCTGACCCAACCCTTAGGGTCTGAAGGGTCTAGAGGGTCCAGGCTTAAATTCTTTAATTGGCCAAATTTTCAGCATTATTAATATCAATAATCATATGAAATTCGCATGACACAAACACAAAAAATCGCATGAAACAAACACAAGAATTTGCATGAAACAAACACAAACATATAAATTGAAAAAAAGAAACAAACACAAACTTATAAACTGAAAAAAAAACGAAACAAACACAATTCTTAAACATATAAACTGAAAAAAAAAAACAAACATACAAACTAAAAATAACGAAACAAACACAACTTACATAAGAGTTCAGAATGAGTGTTTTGGTGTTTTAGTTTAGCTATTATTCTTTTAAGAAAATCAGTTTGTTTTTTTAAAAAGAGTTAAAATGTATATATTAAATACGTTTAGGGTCTAAGTTGGGTCTGGGTCCAAAATTTTAAGACCCGGACCCTAAAAAATTTACTTGGACCCAGACCCGGACCCGGACCTTTAGGGTCTGAAAAAGTTGGACCCAGACCCTTAAATTAGGGTTGGGTCCAACAGGGTCCAGGTAGGGTCCTGGACCCATGCCCATCCCTAGGTGCAACACACTACTAAGCTGGCAAATCATGTAATTATTATATTAGATTGTTTTCTGATAACTAATTTCATCTTTTCCTTTTGTAAAATGGTGCAGAGTGCCTAAAGTATCAGCTAATGAACTTGGAGATAGGTAACCTGTTAAAATGTTGATTCAATATATTTAATTAGCTTTTGCTTGTAAATCGAGAAGTGATTGAATAGAGAAAATCCATGTTCAGTTATGCCCTTATGCTTATGCTATTATGCTTTCAATGTCCATCCTATTCCACATATAGGTTTAAACTCAGCACCTGTTGGGTATATGGTAGTATATGAAGCTCATGGAGGTGTATGGGTGTGGAGACGAGGTTGCGTAAAAGGAAAATGTCATTTGGACATAAGGCCAACTTTGAATGGACATATCTTTCAGTATATAAATGATTTTGAGGTGATTCAAAGTGGAGGTGATAGCTTGTTCCTAGAGCTTTCCAATGATAGGTCATATGTCCAATTCCGGTGAGAAACGAGGAAGTTATGACTGTTTTACGAAGAACTGACGAAACTGACGGGTTTTTGTCCGCCCGCGGGCTATGACCCTGCGCCCGCAGGATGTCGATCCGAGGGATGTGCATTTTCCGGTTTTTTTAGTTTAATGAGGGTATAAATAGGTGCCCTAATTATGATTATGATTATTTCTTCATCTCTAAACACATATTTGAGAGAGAAAAAGCTGTAGAGAGAGTTCTTGAGTGCTTTTGTAATCTTTCTTGTATATTCATCGATTCCTAGTGCAGATTCGTGGTTTTTCTCCCAGTTCTTGGGTTTCCACGTAAAAGTTATGGTGTGTTCTTTCCTGCTTCATTATTTGATATTCTATTATTGTTTGCTATTATTCTTAGATTGATAGTCAATAGAACTTACATCACCATATTGCAAGAAAGCTTAAAGAATGTCACAGAAGAATATATGACCCCTAAGTTTAATTTCGATTAAGAGACAACATGGAGGCCTCCTGCAATTCAGTTTGATGACGGACAATAATGAAAATGTTGAAAAGGCTGGGGCTTGTGCAAAAGAGCTTGACAATGTAAGTAATCCTGAATTCACTTCATTGACAGTGGAATATGATGCTAACGGCAATCAGTATCAATGAATAAATGAAATACGTGAAGGAAACAAAGCATTAAAAAGACAAACGAATTGTTGACGCAGAAAACTCGAATGGCGGGAAAAACCGCGGGTGACACTCTTGATCACCAATCCACTAGTAGGCCAACGCCGTCAATTACAATGAGGAATTACAATGGTAGTGTTTTCTTCCCTTCGTAACAATGAATAATAATGAGAGAGGAAAAAATGGCTTAGAGAGTGAGAGAGTTAATATGAGCTAAAGAGAGAATATTAGTTAATGATCATCACCCCCTAAAATAAACTACATATCTCCTATATATACTTGACCAAGAAAGTCTAGATTGTTGTTGTAGTGCTTCCTTCAAAATAAAGGGGCAGCTCTATCTTCTCAACTGCCTCCTTATTTCTCTCTTAATTTGTTAAAGATTGAGTCAACTCCTCCCACCATATGCTCTCTTGTGATAATTGGTTCCTTACACTTGAAATCCAACACGAAAATTCTAGGGCCCAACATTTATCTAACTGTGTTAATCTCGAGCATTTAGTGGTGAGGAGGTGTGAATTATTTGTGTTCGAGAAACATCTTAAGGTTTATGATAAAAAGCAACTTGTAGTTTTGTCCCTCAAGCTGATACACTTAGAGGTCGTTTGATTCAATATATGAAACGGAAAGAGAATTGATACAAATAGAGGAGGGGAATGGTAACAAAAATGATTACCTTTATTGAGTATTTGGTTCAAGCCAAGTAATGGAAATGAAGGGTAACCATTATCTTCAAGTAATGGATTTTATTTGTTACTTGAAGGGGATGGGAAGGTAACAAATAGGGGGAATCCATTACCATCAAGTAATGGTAAGAGATTGATGTGGGGTCGAACCAAACAAAAAGAAAGGAAATCGGTAATTGATTCCGTTTCTTGAAACTCAAAAATAATGAACCAAACAAAGTGTTAGAGTTAACTTGGTGTTCTAACATCGTATCACTCGAAATTTCTGCTCCAAAGCTTACTTCTTTTGTATTTGCTCCGGAATCGAAGGTAAAGATGCAGTATACTAGTGTCCCGTCACTTGTGAGTGTAATTGAGGCATGCCTTTTATTGCACACCTTCAAGTTGAAGGTAGTTGCACTTTTTAATAACTTAAGTTCAATCATCATACAGTATTTTTTTGCATAGAACAATTGAGGTCATATATACATAGTAAAAATGTGGAACTCATTTCATTCTCAACTGTATCAAAATCTCGAATATTGCTAATGTGATCATGATCACCTTGCGACTAGTCAATTCTTTTTCGTGTTTGGTCTATAGCTACAGCCTTGGGCACATAAAATGTCGTCATTGTCAACAGTAAAGAATGATAAGATATATAAGTGCAATACGTGCACATCAGCACCTTAGGACTGTCGAGTTTGTTGGATTTATTGGGAGCACATCTTCTGTTGAGCTTGCATTATGTCTGGCTGAGCATGCTCCTCTGGTGAACAAATTTATTTTTAATCCTTACAACACCGAAGAAATGGGTGAGCCATGCAAATGGTATGGCAAAGAAGGTATGTATAGAATACACCATTAGAAAACAGAGGCGAAATTGCTTGCCAACGGAATTAGAGGACTAGGTGTTGATGTAGTCATGATTCCATAACAATAGATTCAATTCGATCAATTGGATGTATTTGAGAATTTACTATTATGCGGAAGCGTTTAATAAAACCAACAAGAATCCACAACAACCAAGCACACACACAAGAAAACAAGAAAGCGAATAAATGAACACACAAGATTTAACGAGGTTCACTATCAATATGATAGCTACGTCCTCAAGGCAGGGAAAAAGATCGTTTCACTATGAACGAGACGATTACAAATACAATAGGCAAGATTCAATTGAATGGATTTCCAATTGAATCTCAAAGACTCTCTCTAATCTTCTCTATTGTGTTTTCTCTAATCTCTCTCTCTAGTAATTTTTGTGGTTTAAAGCCCTAAATATGACAAAACATATTTATATGAAGTCTAAGATAAACAAGCCCTAAGTGGTAAAATAAAACCGAGTGAAGAAATCGCCCTCGCGCGTCGCGGAAAAAACAGCCCAGATCGCGACCGCGACAAGCGTCGCGACTCGCGACCCCCTCGCGATGGCCTCGCGATACTCGTCGCGACTCGCGACGAGCCTCCTGCCTTGCTGCTGCTCGCTGCTCCAAAAACAGTCTCGTCGCACCTCGCGACACAGATCGCGACTCGCGACCGAGCTATTCCTTTTGGTTCAGCTCCTTCGCAAGTCACATCTCACAAATCTCCACCTTGACTTGCATCTACTACACAACTCCACCTCGAAACCATCAACACAGCATGTATCTCTGCAACAGTACGCAAGATACTCCTTTCCCTTCCTGCTCATACTCTTTTACCCGATGCCAGGCTTGCCCTCATATGAGTCTCACCAATCTCGCCAAATCGCTGACCACTCATCATGAACGACCCGGTCTCACATCCTATGAGACCCATGTTGCGCATTCACCTGAAACCCAATTTATTACCCGTCGGAAATCAAATCGCCTTCACTGAACCGCAAACACACTAGCTCCACCTTAATCAAGACGAGCCAGTACCCTGCCAGTTGCTCCAACTAGAGCCATTTGCACTTACGTCTAAGTACCCAAAACAAATCACCCTTGGCGCAGGGGAACTTCCGTCGAAGTTCTTCTATGCTCGCGCCGGAGCACTCCACTCGTTCTCACTGGAACGCAGGCAACTCCTCCTGGAGTTCCAATCTAGCTACCTCTTGGTGACTTCTCCCAGAATCACCTCTCAACCCAACACTCCCTGGCAAAGACATGTCGCTCGAGATCCCATCATAGCTATAAGCTGGCACACAAGTATCGATAGAACCGAACCTTATCATACCAATCTGCTGCTGAGAGACCCTTGGTTGTTCTTCTTGATGACCCTCAGTTTCAACCAGTTGTGTAGAAGTTCCCACAAACTCTACCTCACTGTTGACACTCTCATCCTCAACCCAACTAGTACTCTCAAACCCGGTTGTTGAACTCATTCTCGTTGACTCTGACGCCTCAACATGTGTAGAAGCCCCCATAAGCTCCACCTCACACTCAAGACCATCATTTTTCAACCCAGAATGCAGCTTCAACTCAGAATCATCTCTACCAGTGCCGTACCCTAAACATCATACAAGTTACCCACACCTGACTTCACGCCACGAAGTAACTCACAAGAACCCTTCACCACACGCAAAACTCCATCCCCTCCTTGGAATCGAAAACCCTTACGGTCTAACATCCCAAGAGATATAAGATTTCTCTTAAGTTGTGGAACATGCCTCACGCCTCTAAGATCCTTAACTCTCCCATCATGCATTCTAAACCTCACAAGCCTACTCCAACCACCTCACACACCGTATTGTCACCCAAAGTAACACTACTCTTACATCAGCTATAGGTCGAAAATATCTCCTTGTCAGAACACATATGTGAAGAACATCCACTATCTAGAACCCACTTATCTTCTAAGCGTTTCTCCTCATGGACAATTAGAGCTAAATCCTCCTCAGAATCGTAGTCAACCTTATTTTGTTTTGCAAAAGAAGCCGAACCATCCTTCTTAGGACATTCACTCTTCCAATGACCCGGTTCTTTACAATAATGGCAAAGATCACTACTTTTAGGGCCCTTCGACCTAGGTTTTCTCCTATCCCTACTCGAATCTCCCTTATTTTTCTCAGCATTTGCTACCAAACCTGCAGAATAATCACGATCCTCTACCATATCACCAGTTGCTTTATGACGCAATTCCCTAGTGTAAAGTGCCGACTTTACCTCCTCTAGGGACACAATGTCTTTTCCAACCACAAAAGACTCTACAAAATGTTCATAGCTACTTGACAATGAAACCAACAATATCAACGCAGCATCCTCATCCTCAATCTTAACATCTAAATTACGCAAGTCCAGTAAAATAGAATTCAAACGATCGAGATGATCTTTTAGGGACATACCTTCTCTCATGCGTAGGCCAAACAACCTTTGCTTCAATAGCAATTTGTTTGTGAGCGACTTTGTCATGTACAAGCTCTCCAGTTTCAACCACAAACCTGCAGCTGTGATTTCATCTGCAACCTCTGTGATGACATCGTCCGCCAAGCATAGCAGGATAGTGGAGTGTGCTCTTTCCTCCATAGATTCCAACTCAGCCTCAGTTAGACCAGTCAGATTTACCTCTTTTGATGTCGTTGTGAAACCCTTAATCAATGGTTTCCAGATACCTTGTTGTTTCAATAAAGCTCTCATCTTTATCTGCCATAGCCCAAAACTATTCCTTCCCGTAAACTTGTCGATCTTTAAGGTTGTTGTTGCCATGTCCCAAAAGCGATTAACCCCGGTGTTAACCTGTAGCTCTTGATACCACTTGTTATGCGGAAGCGTTTAATAAAACCAACAAGAATCCACAACAATCAAGCACACACACAAGAAAACAAGAAAGCGAATAAATGAACACACAAGATTTAACGAGGTTCACTATCAATATGATAGCTACATCCTCAAGGCAGGGAAAAAGATCGTTTCACTATGAACGAGACGATTACAAATACAATAGGCAAGATTCAATTGAATGGATTTCCAATTGAATCTCAAAGACTCTCTCTAATCTTCTCTATTGTGTTTTCTCTAATCTCTCTCTCTAGTAATTTTTGTGGTTTAAAGCCCTAAATATGACAAAACATATTTATATGAAGTCTAAGATACAAGCCCTAAGTGGTAAAATAAAACCGAGTGAAGAAATCGCCCTCGCGCGTCGCGGAAAAACAGCCCAGATCGCGACCCGCGACAAGCGTCGCGACTCGCGACCCCCTCGCGATGGCCTCGCGATACTCGTCGCGACTCGCGACGAGCCTCATGTCTTGCTGCTGCTCGCTGCTCCAAAAACAGTCTCGTCGCACCTCGCGACACAGATCGCGACTCGCGACCGAGCTATTCCTTTTGGTTCAGCTCCTTCGCAAGTCACATCTCACATTTACATTAAAGGCGGCCATTCTTTAGTATGCCTCACTTGTCAACTTATATAATTCATAAAAATTAAGCATTTGGCGTGAGATTGGAGCTGCAAGGTTATGAAGTTTTAGACAGGAAAATGAGGTAGCTTTACGAAACAATAGACTATCCTTCGCAATTAGGAGACATCAGACATAATAATAGTATAATTGGAGCTTATGAGATCTTGCCGTCCGGTAGATAGGGTGATTCGATTTGTAATTAGTATGAACGCCGAAGTACAAGTATGGATTCTTTGAATCCAAGTGTTATCATAACATAAAGCTTTTGAAGCGGCCAATAAGAACTTGTAAAAACGAAGGAGTATATATAAATAATTTTTTATTGTCAAGATTTATTTAAATGTATGTTTTGAAAATATTCAATAACTTTTACTAAATGAAATTTGAAAAATATTCATGACCAAGTACGTGTGTTGGCAATCGTGAAGTAAGTCTTTTTTGTTTTTCAAAGAGAGAGAAAGTGTAGTTGTTAGATAGTGTGGAATCAAGTGGGATAGACTATGGTAGAAATGGAACAACCAACTATCAAATTAGAAACAAAACAAAAGCAAGAAGAAAAAAAACCATTGAAGAAGTTCATAAACTAATGCCAAGAAATGTCTCTAGTGCAGCAAAGTGTTGGTATGAGTCTTGTGGAGTTGTATGCTTGGTTTTCATGATTTGTATTTGGCTTTTTGAGTTTTGGTTTGTAAACTTTGGGTAACCATAGGTGTCTATTTGGCTTGGCCTCATAGACATGCTATGAAGTATGAATGTATGGTCCTTTGTTGATTAATAAAAGCTTACCTTTATAAAAAAAAAAAAAGGAAAAAAAAACGAAGAGTAGTATAACTTAGTAATTAGTATGATAAAAGGGACTTGCATAATCCCTGCAACAATTCTTAATAAACATTTTACTACTCATAATATACACAAACAATTTATAACATTTACAAAGTATAAAATGTATGGGTATTATCTAATCATCTATGGAGTATTAGGAGTAAAAGGAAAATTTAAAGACTAGAACATTTATTCAATGGCTCAAAAAGAAATTTGTAGAATAACAGAGTAAAAATAGAGTAGAGAGAAATAAGAATTGAGTGTATCTGAACAGTCGGTATTAATTTGATGTGCTGGTTGACAGAGAGAATTTCAAGAGAAATTTATGAGTTCTTGAGAATAATTATTTTTCTGGTCCCCTCAATTGAAGGAAGTGATGCATGTTTATAAGGAATAAAGATCTCTTCATGAACTTGGTAGTTTATGAACTTTGGCCCATTTATGACTTGAAAGTCTCTTTTACCTTTGTCATTTTAGCATTTTATTTGGACTATTAATACGGGCTAGTCCAAATATTTTCAAACCCAAATTATATTTGTTTAATTTTATTTGGATATGTTATTTGAGTGGACTAAATTAATTAAATGGCCTAATCATATTAATAATAATTTTTATTGTCTCCAAATTACCCCTTCAAGACTATGTCATGAACACGACTTGTTGTGTTTTGATATGACGAGGTCTCGACAAATTCGGGTTTGGCTTGGTAACTAGGTGACAATCACTATACTGTCAAGATTTGTTGTACAGAGCGATGAACTACCTACAATTCTTTTTTTTTTTTTTACAAGGAACTACCTACAACTCTATTAAATCTTGTACTTGTAAAAAATTATCCTAACCGAATAAGTATTAGGTTTTTTAAAAGTATATAAATACGCAGAACTAATGTTTGAAGTGCATATCTATACAAATATATTGAAAGGCATGCAAAAAAAAGCCTATGTGGTACATGACCTTTGAAATGAAAAATAAGAGGTTAACCATCAGTACACTAAGATTTTGTTGTCTAATATTTGAAATAAAATATGATAAAGTCTTGTAATAATTATAATTAACTAAAAAAACTTAAACAATTATATACATCTCTAACACTTTTATTATGTAACTTACAAGAGAATATTGATGTCATATATATTCTCTTACCACAATTTCTTTTAAGGTGTTGTTTTCAGACTCAAAATTTTCAATTTTTTTTTAATATACACAAACAATTTATATCATTTACAAAGTATAACAAAACGGGTATATCTATGGAGTATTATGAGTAATAGAAAATTTTAAGACGAACATTTATAACTTGTAGAATAATAGAGTAAAAAAGAACATAGAGAGAAATAAGAATGCTGAATGTATATCTCTATTATATAAGGCAACATTCAACATCAATTTTTTGAGAAAATAAATTGTAAAGATAGTTTTACTATCCAATTTATTTTATTTATTCTACTTTATTTGTTATCACGCGTTCGCACGCATTGCATGCATGTAAGACTAGTTCCACTTATTGAAACCAAAGCACATAAGCCTTTAAATAAGAAACAAAAAATCAGAAATTTAATACTACCTCCGTTTCTTTTTAATTGTTACACTTACCCTTTTCACGCATGTCGATGCACTACTTTGAGCCTTTATATCTCTAATTTTGTATTTGTAAAAAATATAAAAACTACATATTAATAAAATACATACTAATACGAATCTAACAAGATCCCACATGACTATGTTTTTATTCACGTATAAATCACAAACGAGGGTCAAAGTGCAATTTGTGAATAGTGTAAAATGTCAAAATGTAACAATTAAAAAGAAACGGAGGTAGTACAACATAGGCGCCTACATAATAGAGCACTAACATTATTTAAAGAACCCAAAGCTACTACTACTTATCATTATTTAGAAAGGAAAAGTTGCACAGAACTAGACCTGGTTATTGGACGGGTCGGGTCAGAGTCAGTGCGGGTCGGAAGCGGATCGGGTCATAAGAGGGTCGTCTCATAAAGAGTCGATAGCGGGTTGGGCCAAATGGGTAGAGGGCTTATAGCGGGCCGATAATGGGCGGGTCGGTAAACGAGTAAGAAAAACAAGAAACAAAAAGAGCCAAAAGTAAGTATAAATGAATGCGAATCCGAATATGTAATTATTTTTACAAAACTTATTTTATTTTTTAAAATTATTGGGTTTCTTTGTTGACCCTATAATGGCCCTATCCAATAATGACCCTGTCCAATAAAAGCCCTGTTAAATTGACCCTAACCCTTTAACCATTGGGATACTCTGTCCAATAACCACCTCTACACTGAACTGAAAGCAAAGTTGAATCATTGTTCTTCACGGCATACGTAATTGAGAAACATGGCGTATTTTGGGCCAATCCTCGCCGTCTGGTTCTCGGCATCTGTCTCTTAGTTCATCGTTGCAGTAAAATATTAGAAGTTCTGTAAGGGAGTTCATCTGGCTTAATACTTCAGGCAATGACTTTAGTTCATAGCACCACTCGAGTTGAAGCGATTGCAGTGAACAAAGTGAGTTAAGCCATTGTGGAAGGGCCTTTAAATTTATGCAGGAACAAATGCGGAGCGACCGAAGAGTGGTTACATGTTGAAGTCCCTTTGGGAGATTCACCAGCTTTGGAAGGAATTCTAATTTCAAGGAAGAGAGGGAGTGAAGAGATTTCCATGGCATATTCTCTTTCTCTTCCAAATCCAGCAGATTGCAATAGCTAATACGTAGATCTTGTAGGTTTGCGAGATGCTCTATTCCTCCTCCTGACAAACTTTCCAGGTTCAAGCATCTAAAAATTGAAAGTTTCCGAAGGGAAGAGGCACAATACCTTTGAAATCCAAGCTTACATACTGAAAAGCTGTCCATCTCAGATTTTTCAATTGAGATCTCAACAGCACCTCGCCTAAACTCTTCAAGTAGTGAGTTTAGAATCCCTGCATCATCTATGTTTAACTTCTCAAATAATATGGGATCCCCAGAATTACTTGTGTCAGACACACTAATGGGAACCAAGTTGGAGGTGGACAAGGAAGAAGAGGCAATAATGACTGCACTTGGAACACCTTCCTTCATACAAAATGTCAGTGCTTCATTGCATCTTAATAGTTTCACTCTTCTTGCAAGTGGGCATGGAGGAAAGTATGTCATGCTCCGGCAACGTTCTATCTCTAATTTATGAAGACGAGGAAATGAAGGGATGACCACTTGTTCCCTGCGACCATTGCTGTCTATGAAACTATCCGCAGTAGCTGCATCAGCCTCCACCAACACTAAGTCTCTCCACCATCCCTTCAACTTTGGCATATCGAATAGAAAAAGCTTCTCAAGGGATGGGAAGAATGTCATCAACTCTGCAGACCTTGATGCTAGCATCAAAGGACCTTCTATGCCCTCAAGATCATCCATGTCAGAAATCTGAAGACATTTAAGATGACAAAGCTCACTCAATGACGCGAGATTCTGCAACTTAGATAAACCCCACAACTCGATAGTCACAAGTTGTGGAAGATAGGTTTCCATCATCAACGCCCAGCTTGGCAATCTTGCTCCGTCGTATCCACCTATCACAATTTTGCTAAGATCATGGTTAGGGCAGAGCCCCTCTAACAAAATTTCGTGGACATGATCTTGGCCCCGACTACTAAAATTAAAATTTATTTCTAAAGCATCGAGACGCGCCTTCCTTAATATGTCCGCTCCTTTTGTACCAGTTGGCATATCATTTGAAGAAAATTCTTTCACTTTAATTTCGAGTTCACCTCTCAAATTAACAAGACTTTTCAAGTCAATGAGCTCCCCTTTCTGAACTTGATTGTCATTATCCCCACCTACAACAAAATTTGTTAGTGTGTGAAGACATGTTAAATTACCCATTCCTGCTGGCATATGGGTCAAGCTATCACATCCAGAAATATCCAAGTGCCTGAGATTTGCCAAGTTTCTCAAGTCTTTTGGTAACTCCCTCAGCTCCCTACATTTGCGTAAATTCAATATTTGCAAGTTATAAAGATTGGTAATTGAATCGGGAAGCATCTGTAAATCGTTGCCATAGAGATTTAGATATCTCAAGTGCAATAGTTTACCTATTGCAGTGGATATAGTTTTTAGATTCAAAGTATTAGCTAACCCCAATACCCTCAAATGCCTACATCTTGAAATAATTGTATCTACATCATCAGATGTTAAAAGGTCTGATCTACAAAGAAATGTTCGCATTGCTTTCATCTCATTTGTAGAATGAATTTGATGAATTTTGTGCTTCCAACACGAATCTGTACAATCAACAGCAGATAAATGACGGATTTTGGTGTCGAAAGGCCTTGTACTTTCTGTGAGCATCAAAACCTCCTTTCCTGCTACTTGTTGAGCAAGATCGTGTATAAGATCATGCATTTTGAATTTGCGAATTTTACCATCTTCATCCTGTTCAATGTCTTGGAAGAAGCATCTATGCAGCAACATAGAAAAATTGTATTCACCCACATCTTACATACTCTGACCTTCATAAACTGGATCAAGATAGCCTTGTGCCAGCCAGAGACTAATTAACTTGTCTTTCTTCATGACATAATCCTTAGGAAAGAGTGAGCAAAAGCTTAAACAACTCTTCAACTCAGGAGTAAGATGATAATAGCTAAACATCAATGTCTGCATTACGTCATCCGCACCTGAAAACATTTTAGCCAAATCAGTATTTTTGAATGATAGCCATTTTATTTTCTCTTGATTGTACAACAAGCTGGCCGTCACTTTTATCGAGAGAGAACTCTGGCACATTTGTTGACAATATCTCTGCCAATTTCAACTAGATCAGTGTGGGCCTGCTCTTCCCTATCCTCAAATGCTATTTTCTTGAACAAACACCAAGAATTTTCCTCCGATAGACCTTGCAACTCATGCATAGGATAGCTACCAATAGCTGCTGCCACCTTTTTGGAGCGGCTAGTTACCATAATTCTACTTCCCCTACCACCTAAAACAAAGAACTCCTTTAACTTAAGCCATTCATGATGTCTCACCTCCCATACATCATCTAGAACAAGAAAGTACCTTTTCCCTTCTATCTTTTGACGGACTTCTCTTTGCAGCTCTTCTAATCTAGGTTCATCTCTCCCAAGGATCTTCGAAAGGACTTCTTTCAGGCCAAAATCTTCAGAGACACAAACCCACTTCATCAATTCAAATTTACTCTTGATCCTATCATCATTAAAGACAAGTTGAGCAAGAGCAGTTTTCCCCAACCCTCCAATCCCAACAACAGTGACAAACGAAACATTTTCCTGACTATCAGCACAAGAGTTTGAGTCAGACACTAACATGTCAACAATGGCCTCCTTATCGGCCTCTCTCCCAATAATACTCTTTTCATACACATAAGAACATGTTTCCTCTCTTCTCTTAACAGGTTCATACACATCATTAAACCCAAACTCACTACGATCTTTGGCAATGCCATCTAACTTCTCCCTAAGCTTCTTAATCTTTTGAGACGTAGTAAAAGCAGAAAACACTTTGTTTTCACTAGATAAGAAACGGCGTACCTTTTTGGAGATCTTACCACCTGGCATTGCTTTATAGCGCTTAGCAATGGTGGTGAACTCATCGAACAAATCATCAGCATCATAAACAGCATCCTTGAGCTTGTCAACCCAAACTCGGCCTTCATGGGAGAGCTCTTGGTGCTTAGACTCGGCATCCAGGAGGACAGCCTTGATTGTAGTGACAGTGTGCTCAAGAGCTTCAAGTTGAGTAACATACCCAAACATGGAGCATAGGTCTCGTAATTCTTTGGACTGTAAGGCTGATAACAGTGTCTGAGCAACAGTAAGTACCATTCCAGTTGCCATTTGTGATGAAAGTATTTCAAAAGAGAAAATAAGCAGAAAAGGGTTGTATGACTTGAATGTAAGTGTGATTTTCTTTCTGGCAGGGGTAGAAATTGCAAGCTGTTAGTGTTATATACTCTTATATAATGAAGTAATATGTGTGTTTGTTTAATTATTTTTTGTTCATCCCATGATTTGTGATTATCATTGGTTTCCTGAATTATATGATGTATTAGTAGTTTTTAATACAATAGTATCCAAACTGAGATCTTTAATTGCGCCGGATTTGTCGGAAATGCCCACATAAAAACAGCACAAGTTCACATGATCCATGTTATTACTGGTAATTAGACTAATAAGAAATTCATAATCATGGTGTGTGTTCATGTGCAATTGCTTGTGGTGTTGTATATTCTTAACAAAATACTTGATTGATTTCAAATCTTGAAAGTACTAAACAAATCAATTAAAACCCACAAAAGCCAACAATTTAAAACTTGAATATGATGAAATGATGCCTACTAAAATGGATCAAAAGTAATGAATGTGTCATTGAGACATAACGTCGAACATGTGGTGTGCATACCTTACCAGTTACGATTTATGAGTCTTCAAATAGGTCGATTTTGTGCATCATGGTTTATCTTTTCTTCTTAATCTTGTTCAGATAATTCGATATCTGCAGATTTGTAGGTTGCACATGAATTAATTATTTTTGCGGAAATAGTTTTCTAATAATTAAGGAAAAAGATGAGAGAAGAGGGTGAGGACTGAGGACTGAGGACTGAGGACTGAGGAGTGTTTCTGTTTCCTAATCCCTACATTACATCAATGGGCATATGCTTCCTATGTTGAAACCTTTTTAAAAACTACTCCCTCCGTCCCAAAATATAGTTTCCATTTCCTTTTTTTCACGGTAATTTATGCAAGTAGAATCTAAGAGGGATAGTAAAGATTTTTTTGTTTATTTAAATAAATGTTGTATGGGAAAAGATGATTTTAGGAGAGAGAATGAAAAATAATTGGTGAAAGAACATTAATTGTAACTTTTTGGTTGAATAAACAAAGGAAAAAACAAAATTCAAGAAGCAAACAAATGATGAGACACGGTTTTTCTAGACAAATTGCGGAAAAATGTGGAACTAAATATGGAAATGAGAACTATATTTTGGGACACTCAAAAAGAAAATGGGAACTATATTTTGGGACGGAGGGAGTAGTATTTTTGGACCTCGGGTTAGTTATAATAATCAAATGTATTATTATTCATAAATTTTATAATTGATTTTAGGAAAATGATATACATAGCCCTTAAGGCTATGTATAAGAAGTTTAAAATAGAAATAAAAATTTGAATCAAGCATTTATTACCTCAAATAATGTGAAATTTTATCATGAATTCATAAACTGTTTTCATTTTAAGACATGTATTTAATGCTTATATGTAACCCTAAGGGCTACATATAACATTACCCTTGATTTTATTAGTTTTTTGTAATATTTTGTGTAGGGTGAGAAATTGAGAAATGGACGTTATGGCATAATAAGTTGTTGTTTTTTATTAAAAAAATCTAGAAATTAGGGACAAAAATACAATTTCAATGGAATTCGGATAAGAGAATATTATTTCATTAATAACAGTATTAGAAATATAAAAAAAACTTGTATATATCTTTATAATTACATATAATTGTAATACTTTATTATATTTTACTTTGAATTATTCCCTCCGTCCCATAATATAGTGCTTGTTTCTTTTTTACACAATCTCCAAGACGTAACTTTGACCTTTAATATCTTAAATTCTGTATTAATAAAAAATATAAAAAGTTGATATTATGAAACTACACATTGAGACGAATCTAACAAGATTCCACATGAAAATATTTTTTTATATATATACAAATGAGAATATTCTGTTAAAGATTTTAAAGTTTGACCCACCAAAAATAAAGTAAGCACTATATTATGAGACGGAGGGAGTATTAAACATTGAAATTGTAGTGGATGGGTAGTTAAGCTCTCACATTTCATTTCCATGGTCTTGTGTTTGATTCCTATAGCTACATATTGTTAATATTTTAAATTGAGATCATAAACATTATATTAGAAGCTTGAGAAGAGTGTCATGTGGCACATACACTGGATTGGATCGTGTCATATGACAATGTTTTTTTTTTATAGCAAAGCCTTTTAATATATTTGTACAAATTTCGTGGAGAGAATTTTTCTTTTCTAAGGAAAGTGGAGCAAATATTTCAGAATATAAATAAAGCTTTACCTGATAATCCTTTAATTTCTGTAAATTATACTCCCTTTGTCTTAAAAAAGAATTTGTTCTCGTTTTTTCTTTTCACGTTTGTGAATGCAATTTTGTATTATTATTATTATCTTTAGTATAAATTACAAAAGTTTAATTTTCGTAATGAATTCATTCTTACAATTTGCATGAATATATATATTTTCTTATATGTAAATGATTTACAAGATTTTTCTTACTTATGAATAGTGTCAAGATTGCAAATGAGAACAGTATTTTGTAACAGATGGAATAAAATTATTTTAACATTATTTACATACTCAAACTTTGTTTATTCTGTATTATTTATAAGTACTAAAAAACATAATCATGGATCATCTCATTAGATGTCATTAGATTCTAGAATAAATGACACTTAATAGACCACTAACAAGTAACAAGGCAACTAACATTATTTACGCATCACTAATTCACTATGCTGAAAAGTGAAAAGGAGGAACTAAAATTAATTTAGACTGTCACTCAAAAAATACTTCTCTCTTCAACAGATATGTATTTCAGAAATATGGCGTATTTTGGGGCAATCCTCGCCATCTGGTTCTCGGCATCTGTCACTTAGTTCATTGTTGCAGCAATATATTACAAGTTCTGTAAGGGAGTTCATCCGACGTAATACTTCTGGCAATGATTTTAGCTCAGAGCACCTCAAGAGTTGAAGCGATTCCAGAGAACAAAGTAAGTAAAACCATTGTGGAAGGACCTTCAAATTTTTGCAGGAATTAATGCGGAGCGACAGAAGAGTGGTTACATATTGAAGCCCCTCTGGGAGATTCACCAGCTTTGGAAGATTGCGTAATGTCAAGGAAGAGAGGGAGTGAAGAGATTTCCATGGCATATTCTCTTTCTCTTCCAAATCCAGCAGATAGCAATCGTCAATATAGAGATGTTGTAGGTTTGTGAGATGCTCTATTCCTCCTTCTGACAAACTCTTCAGCTTCCAGCACTTATAAATTGAAAGTTCCCGAAGGGAAGAGGCACAATACCTTTGAAATCCAAGCTTACATACTGAAAAACTGTCCATCTTAGAATTTACAATTGAGATCGCAACAGCACCTCGCCCAAACTCTTGAAGTAGTGAGTTTAGAATCCCTGCATCATCTATCTTTAACCTCTCAAATAATATAAGATCCCCAGAATTACTTGTGTCAGACACACTAATGGGCAGCAAGTTGGAGGAGGACGAGGAAGAAGAAGCAATAATGACTGCACTTGGAACACCTTCCTTCATACAAAATGTCAGTGCTTCATTGCATCTTGATAGCTCCACTTTTTTTGCAACTGGGCATGGAGGAAAGTATGTCATGCTTGGGCAACCGTCTATCTCTAATTCATGAAGACGAGGAAATGAAGGGATCACCACTTGTTCCCTGCGACCATTGCCGTCGATAAAACTATCAACAGTAGCTGCATCAGCCTCCACCAACACTAAGTCTCTCCACCATCCCTTCAACTTTGGCATATCGAATAGACAAAGCTTCTCAAGGGATGGGAAGAATGTCATCAACTCTGCTGACCTTGATGCTAGCATGAAAGGGCCTTCTATGTACTCAATATCATCCATGAAAAAAAGCTGAAGAGATTTGAGATGACAAAGTTCACTCAATGATGGGAGATGCTGCAACTTACGTAGACCCCACAACTTGATAGTCACAAGCTGTGGAAGATAGGTTCCCATCATCAACGCCCAGCTTGGCAATGTTGTGCCTTCATATCCATCTATCTTAAATTTCCTAAGATCATGGTTGGGGCAGAGTCCCTCCAACAAAATTTCATGGAAATGACCTTGGCCCCAACTATAACAATATATTTTTAAAGCATCGAGACGCGCCTTCCTTAATATATCCGCTCCTTTTGTATCTTTGAGCATATCATTTGATGAAAATTCTTTCACTGTAATAAAGAGTTCACCTCTCAAATTAACTAGACTTTTTAAGTCAATGAGCTCCCCTTTCTGAACTTGCTTGTCATTGTCCCCACCTACAACAAAATTTGTTAGTGTGTGAAGACATGTTAAATTACCCATTCCTGCTGGCATATGGGTCAACCAAGTACATCCAGAAATATTCAAGAGCCTGAGATTTGCTAAGTTTCTCAAGTCCTTTGGTAACTCTCTTAGATGCTTACATTTGTGTAAATCCAATATTTGCAAGTTATAAAGATTGGTGATTGAATTGGGAAGCATTTGTAATTTGTTGTTAGAGAGATTTAAATATCTCAAGTGCACTAGTTTACCTATTGTATTTGGTATTGTTTTCAGGTTGAAAGTATTAGCTAACTCCAATACCCTCAATTGCTTACATCTCGAAATAATTGTATATACATTATCAGATGTGAAAGAGTTTCCAAAATACTCCAAATTCGATCTACAAAGAAATGTTCGCATTTTTTTCATCTCATTTGTAGAATCAATTTGATGAAACATATAGTTCTGACACGAACGTGTATAAGCAACTGCAGATAAATGACGGATTTTGGTGTCGAAAGGGCTTGTACTTTCCGTGAACATCAAAACCTCCTTTCCAGCTACTTGTTGAGCAAGATCATGTATAAGATCATGCATTTTGAATGTGAGAATTTCACCATCTTCATCCTGTTTAACATCCTGGAAGAAACATCTATGCAACAAAACAGAAAAATTGTATTCACCCACATCTTCCATGCTCTGACCTTCATGACCTGGATCAAGATAGCCTTGTGCCAACCAGAGACTGATTAAGTTTCCCTTTTCTATCCGATAATCCTTAGGATAGAGTGAGCAAAAGCTAAAGCAGCTCTTTAAGTCGGGAGTAAGCTGGTAATAGCTAAACATCAACGTTGGCATTATCACATCCTCACCAGGGCGAGCCATTTTAGCCAAATCCATACTTTTAAAAGACAACCATGTGGTTTTATTCTGATCAAACAGCAAACTGGCTGTCACTCTTATAGAGAGAGGAACATTAACACATTTTTTGACAATATCTTTGCCTATCTCAACTAGAGCTTTGTCGGCTTGCTCTTCCTTATGTTCAAAAGCTATTTTCTTGAACAAACACCAAGAATTTTCATCAGAGAGACCTGGTAACTCGTGCATTGGATAGCTACCAATAGCTCTTGCCACCTTTTTCGAGCGACTTGTTACCATGATTCTACTCCCTCTTCCACCTAAAAACAAGAAATCCTTTAACTCAAGCCATTCATGAGGGTTCTCTTCCCATACATCATCTAAAACAAGAAGGTACCTTTTCCCTTCTATCTTTTGTTTGACTTTTTTTTGTAGCACTTCTAAATTAGGCTCACTACCCTCAAGGATTTTAGAAAGGACTTCTTTCATGCCAAATTCTTCAGAGACACAGACCCAAAATTTCAACTCAAATTCACTCTTAATTCGGTCATCAATAAAGACAAGTTGGGCAAGAGCAGTTTTCCCCAACCCTCCAATCCCCACAATACTGACAAAGGAAACATTGTCCTGGATATCAACAGATGAGTTTGCATTTGACAATAACATTCCCAAAATGGTCTCCTTGTCCTGCTCTCTCCCAATGATACTCTCTTCACGCACATAAGAATAGGTTTCCTTTCTTTTCATAACAGGTTTATACACATCACTAAACCCAAATTGACTACGATCTTTGGCAATGCCATCCAACTTCTCCCTAAGCTTCTTAATCTTTCGAGACGTAGTAAAAGCAGAAAACACCTTGTTTTCACTAGATAAGAAACGGCGTACCTTTTTGGAGATCTTACCACCTGGCATTGCTTTATAGCGCTTGGCAATGGTGCTGAACTCATCGAACAAATCATCAGCATCATAAACAGCATCCTTGAGCTTGTCAACCCAAACTCGGCCTTCATGAGAGAGCTCTTGGTGCTTAGACTCGGCATCCAGGAGGACAGCCTTGATTGTAGTGACAGTGTGCTCAAGAGCTTGAAGTTGAGTAACATACCCAAACGTGGAGCATAGGTCTCGTAATTCTTTGGACTGTAAGGCTGATAACAGTGCCTGAGCAACAGTAAGTACCATTCCAGTTGCCATTTGTGATGAAAGTACTTCAAAAGAGAAAATAAGCAGACAAAGGTTGTATGACTTGAATGTAAGTGTGATTTTCTTTCTGGCAGGGGTAGAAATTGCAAGCTGTTAGTGTTATATACTCTTATATAATGAAGTAACTAATATATGTGTTTGTTTAGTTAATTTTTGTTCATCCCATGATTTGTGATTATCATTGGTTTCCTGAATTAGATACTGTATTAGTAGTTTTTAATACAATAGTATCCAAACTGAGATCTTTAATTGCGCCGGATTTGTCGGAAAGGCTCACATAAAAACAGCACAAGCTCACATGATCCATGTTATTACTGGTGATTAGACTAATAAGAAATTCATAATCTTGGTGTGTGTGTTCATGTGCAATTGCTTTTGGTGTTGTATATTCTTAACAAAATACTTGCTTGATTTAAAATCTTTACAGTACTAAACAAATCAATTAAACCCACGAAAGCCAACACTTTAAAACTTGAATATGATGAAATGGTGCCCACTAAAAAGGATTAAAAGTAATGAATATGTCATTGAGACATAAAGTCGAATAGATGGTGTGCATACATACCAGTTATGAGTCTCCAAAGAGGTAGATTTTGTGCATCATGGTTTATCTTTTCTTCTTAATCTTGTTCAAATAATTCTATATCTGAAGATTTGCAGGTTGCAATAAATCAATCGTTTTGCGGAAATAATTAAGGAAAAAGATGAGAGAAGAGGCCAAGAGGGTGAGGACTGAGGACTGAGGACTGAGGACTTGAGGAGTGTTTCCTAGATCAATGGGCATCTGCAACCTATGTTGAAACCTTTTATTTTTTTATTCTGTGGAATTTTAAAAGTTGATTTTTTATTTTTACTTTTTTTTTTGAAGGAGAAGTTTCATTAATTGAAGGCCAAACGGCATCTATAATAGTATTAAAGTAAAACAAGATACAATTAAACAAGACCAAATCAAATTCGTCTTCGAAGAAACTACAATGAACTAGATCGAACAATACAGCACAACCCCCTTGTATTTGCTGAATCAAGCAGCTATTGATGAGGAAGTCTTTCATTCTGATATAGTTTGGGAAGAACATTCTTGATCGACTCAGGTTGACCGCATCCGATATTCCAATAACTTCATGTTGAGTCTCGAACTTCAACGAATGAGAATAATTTCTCATACCTAAAAACAAAAGAACCATACTCACAACTCCCATAGGGGAGACGGAGATTTCCAAAACAGAAACTAAAACCCCATAACAGGGTTTGAGAAAATCTCATAAAGAGAGACTAATTTATTGAACAAAACAAAAAAGTGAACTAAAAACTGAAAATAAAAGGAGAAAAGGGGCTTACCATGGATGAAAACATGAATATATATCATTTTCTCACATACTCCCTCTGTTTTTTTTATCTTTCTCACTTTCCGGTGCACATCTCCCAATGCACATTTTTGAACTTAAATATATTTCATTATATATTAGTAAAAATTATAACGATTGAATATTAATAATGTATTAATTGAGACGAACCAAACAAGATCCCACATGAATATATTTTTCTTATAAATTGAAAAAAATTGAGAAGATTCTCTCTAAGTATGAATAGTGTCAAGATTCTAAGTGAGAACAATAAAAAAAACAGAGGAAATACCTCCTTTTTTTTTTTTTGAGAAATACCCACATTTTATAACCCATTTCTCTAATCTTTTTTTTATTTTAACAAAACAGCCTTCTTACATTACCATATTAAAAATAGTCTTACAATCGTTTAGATACGTATCCATA
This sequence comes from Beta vulgaris subsp. vulgaris, assembly GCF_026745355.1. Taxonomy (NCBI): domain Eukaryota; kingdom Viridiplantae; phylum Streptophyta; class Magnoliopsida; order Caryophyllales; family Amaranthaceae; genus Beta; species Beta vulgaris. The sequence continues at coordinate 2,070,811 of NC_079209.1, read as the reverse complement.
CAATAACTAGGAGGAATGGGGAAAATTCTAGTTACATTCAAAGTACAATCCGTCTTCCTACTATATTTCACCATTACATAAGCCGTGTCATTGAACTTCCTGCCACAATATTCAATCTTGCTCCCGAAATATGCTTCCATAACTTTCCGCAATGGTACAACATACTCGTATATATAATATTTGTTAATATTATTTTCAAGACAGGCTAATAGAGTAACCGCAAGTTGACAATCTGAATATAACGTGACATTCGTATACTTATAACAAAAAGCAATAGATAAGCCGAGATGAATGGCCATAATTTCCGACATGAGAGAGTCTAAAGCGAAGAACTTCATGCTAAATCTCAAGATCCACTTCTCTAGGCCATCCCTAACAACACCCCCACCCCACCCCCACCCACTTGGTGCATTATCACTAGAAAAGGAGGCATTTCTCTAGTCTGCTCCCTCAATTTATTGAGTCTAAGAGCATGAGCAGTGGGTTGTTAAGTTGGTCTTGATTGGTCTTCGAGTTTTTTTTTTCTCTCCTTTCCTCCTTCTTACACCTCACATCACACTAACTTCTCACCAACTTTTTTTTTCTCACAATGGGTAGACTAGTCTTACTTGGTTTTCTGATTCTCTCTCTTACTTTTGGTATACTCCATCATATACTCTCTTTCCTATCCAAAATGTTATTCTTATATAGAGTAGATAATTTTTATTCATGTTTTAATTAGTGATATATTAATTAATTTTAATTAATTAATATACATTTTGAATAAATTTAGGTAGGAGAAAGTTATTAGAAAGAAAAATAGGTTGTGAAAAAATATGGTAAAATATACGGTTATTTCACCAAATACCCCCGACAAATCAAAAAATTCACAATATACCCTCAATGTTTCAACAATTCACCATATACCCCTGACTTTTCATTTTTGTGCACCAAATACCCTTTTTTTAACTGCCGTTAACTCCTCGTTAACTTTATTTACCATTTTGCCACAATTAACTACTAACCCTAAAATCTAATCTAATTACTAACCCTAAAATCTAAACCATAACCCTTAATCCTAAGCCTAACCCAGCCCAACCCTGCCCAACCCAGCCCCCTCCCCCTCCACCATCCCTCCACCATCCCCCACCCACCCTCCCTCTGCCGCAACCTCCACCCCTCCCCCCGCCGCAGCCCCCAACCCCTCCCCCTCCCTCCGTCGCAACTCCCACCCCCCTCCTCCCGTCGCAATCTCCCACCCCCTCCCCCTCGCAACTTCAGACATTCTCTCTCCTACGCGCCGATGTCTCCGTCGCTGTCGGAAATTTGCCGCTGATTCGTCTCTCACTTTCGTTCCTGCTCACTGGCGTCGTACAATAAAACGGAGGGTTCAAAGGGTTGGGGTTTGGCATTCGAGGGGGAGGGGTGGGGGTTTGGCGTCTGAGGGGGAAGGGTTGGGGTTTGGTGTTCGAAGGGTTGTGAAGTCGGGGCTAGGAAGTCGACGGCTGGGAAGTCGGCGGGGCTGGGAAGTCGGCGGCTGGGAAATTGGCGGCTGGGAAATCGGCGGCTGGGCTGTAGAGGCGTAGGGAGTGGGGGAGGCCGGCGGTGGGGTAGGCCGGCGGTGGGGTAGGGGAGGGGGGTAGGGGCTGGGGTGGGGTGGGGTGGAGGGGTGGGGATGGGGGCTGCCAAAGAGTTAGGGTTAGGGTTTAGGGGTAGGATTAGAGTAAGGGTTAGGATTGGATTAGGGTTAGGGTTAGGTTAGATTAGGGTTTAGGGTTAATGATGGCAAAATTGTAAATAAAGCTAACTGTGGGTTAACGGCAGTTAGGCAAAAGGGTATCTGGTGCACGTTTTCGAAAACTCAAGGGTATACGGTGCATTTCTGAAACATTGAGGGTATATTGTGAATTTTTTGATTTGTCGGGGGTATTTGGTGAAAAAACCGTAAAATATATCAAATTTAGGCTCAATTTATAGATAATTTTTTTATAGTTGTAATGTATTTTTAAAAAAAAAATTATAAGCTGATTTTATTCACTTTAAAAAAAGACAATCTTGTAAAAAAAAACCCAGCAACAATAAAGCAATATTGATACATATGTCATCACCCCATTCGTTGCTATGCACACCATCCAAAGTATAGTTGGTCTAGTATTCCAGACATGATTGCTCCAATAGTAAAACTAAGCAAAGCTAATTTTACTTTTTGCTAGACCAACCAAAACCAACCCATTGCTTATGCTCTAACACTCTAACTACAAAGAACTACTTTAACAATGTCAACAATTCCAACATCAGCATGCCCTAAAAACATCAATGAATTTGTTCAAAACCAAGGTGATAAAATTTTATTATGTGGGCGCAAAATAAGAATGATTTCCTCAAAAATGAAGTAAATTTCTTAAAAATAATATATCACAGGTCCCTTATAATTTTGGGGCCCTGTGCTGTTGGGCTCTGTGCACACCCTCATCTACCCCTGCTCTTGTTAATTAATGGAGCTCTTGTAATAAATATAGGTGATGCACTTGAAATACTTAGCAATGGCAAGTATAAGAGCGTGGAACACCGTGTGCTTCTAAATGGATTGAAAAATAGAATTTCAATCCCAATTTTTGTGAATCCAAGACCAAATGATACCATTGCTCCTCTAGAAAATTTGATGCATGGGGAAGAAAAGCCAATGTATAAGTATGAGTTGCGCATGGGTAGCAACGTGATGAGTAGTAATGAGACCATCTTGCAAAGCTTCGCACACATAATGACAATCAACCTCAATGTGCTTGGTACGCTCGTGAAACATGGGGTTCTGGGAAATGTGAAGAAGAGCTTTCAACCATTTTATTTCGAAAGTAACATCCGCCATCGGGCGATACTCGGCCTCCGCAGAGGAGCGAGAGACGGTATGTTGCTTCTTCATTTTCCAAGAGATAGGGGAACCACCAAGAAATAGAATCCACCCAGTGTGAGAACAATGAGTCAATGGGCAACTGGCCCAATCAAAATCATACCAACCATGCAGACAAAGACAAGTCCCATGTCGCACCAAAAAGAATGCCCTGGCTGGAAGACCCTTTAAGGTAGTGAACGACCCGTATGGGAACCTCCAAGTGCTCCTGACAGGGCTCCTACATGAACTGAGCAAGAATATGGACACCATAGGCCAAATCAGGACGAGTGAAGGAGAGATAGATAAGGCGACCTACCAGACGATGATAGGAAGAAGGATCAGACAACACTGGACCACTAGCAAGAGCAAGAGTGTGATTATGCTCAAGTGGAAAAGTCGTGGGCTTAGCCCCCATGAGACCAGTCTCTGAAATGATGTCCAAAGCATACTTACATTGACATGGAAACAAGCCCTCAGGCCCCCGAGAAGCCTCTATACCAAGAAAATACTTCAAAGTACCCAAATCTTTCATATGAAAACAATCACTCAAATATGTCTTGGATGTCAAATAGCTGCTGAATCATTACTAGAGATGATAAGTTCAGCAACACAAACAAGCATAGAGAGATGAACAGGACCTTAACGAAGAGTGAATAAGGAGTAATCAGTGTAGCACTAAACAAAGCCATAGCGCAATAAGGAAGCAGTGAGCTTTGCAAACCAACACTTGGGAGCCTGACGAAGACCATAGAGAGACTTTTTCAAGCAACAAACCATACCGGGCATGGGAGGAATAAATCCAGGTGGAGGCCTCATATACACCTCTTCGTTCGAATCTACATGAAGAAAGGCGTTATGCACATCCATCCGATGAAGTTCTCAATTTTTAGTAGCAACAATGGCAAGGAAGGCACGAACAATAACAATCTTAGCCACGAGAGCAAAAGTTTCATTGTAGTTAATCCCTTCCACCTGTTGATTACCAAACACAACTAACCGAGTTTTGAGACGTACAATGGAGCCGTCAGAATGATACTTAAATTTATAGACCCACTTACAACCAAGCGCCTTATGACCTATGGGAAGAGGAGCCATTTCCCAAGTTGCATTGTCCTCCAAAGCACCTATTTCTTTTTACATAGCTTCATGCCAACCAGGATCTCGCATAGCCTCAGAAAAAGAACGGGGTTCAACCCCAGACGTAACTGCTGCAAGAAAAAGACGGTGTCGCATAGAAAATTTATCACAATTCACAAAGTGTGCCAAAGGATAAGGAGTACCTGAGGATCCCGATGAAGGATATGGAGACGAAGATGGACTCATTTTCCGTACCGTAGAAGTAACAAAATCTCACAGCAACAAAGGGTTGTTTGTCTCATCATCCGCGCCCAAGAGTGGAGCAGTCATCATCATGTGACGAGTGACTGCTAAAACAAGGAGAATTAAGGGGGCTGATCCAAAAGGGCACACGTTGGCTCAAGGATGGGTTGGCCCATGGGAACAGTAGCAGTAGAGGGTTGGGAGATGATGAAGATAGGGGGAGGGAGAAATAGATGGACCCGGGGGGTTGGGACATGCGGCTTAAGAGGCTCCTCACCCCCATAAGATGGGCTATAGCTCGGCTCAAGGTCTCCCGCATTAGGTAAGGGTTGCGCATCATACAATAGGGGCCTAGAAGGTTGGACAAAAAATCAGCATCATACCCAAACCAGTAGGAGCAGAACCAACATCATCCAAGTCAAACAAAATTCATTTTCATGAAATTGAAAATCCCTAGACAAAAACTTATTCTCCGGTTCCACGATCATACAAATTCCACCCCTTTTTAACATTAGGATACCAATAAAGATACACCGGCGACTCCTAGAAGCAAACTTATCACCCTTGGCACGTTGATTATAAGCAAAACAGAGGCAATCAAATACAAGCAACACATCAAATGACGGTGATTTTCCCGTAAGCACCTCATAAGGAGTCAACCCATTTAACAATCCCGAGGGAGTTTGATCTATTGATAATATAAAAAGCCGCAAGAACACAATCACCCCAATAAGTAACATGAAGATGAGCTTGAAACATTAAAGCCCGACTAACATTCAAGATATGTTGATGTTTGCATTCAATCCTCCCATTTTGTTGGGGAGTTCCCACACATGAGGTTTGAAATGAAATGCCACGAATCATCAAATATTCAGATAAATAATTAAATTCAGTGCCATTATCAGTTCTCATAATTTTAATTGTGGTTTCAAATTGACGATCAACCATGGGAAAGAAAGACATAAAATCACCCTCAACCTCCTTTTTATTGCGCACGCAACAAATAAACCCAAATCGCACGAGAATAATCATCCATCAAAGTGATAAAATAAACAACATCACAAGAGGAGTGCGTGTTATACGGCCCCCACAAATCACAATATAAGTTCAAAAATCTGAGAAGCTTTATTATCACTAGTAGGAAAACAATCATGAGTTTGTTTAGCTTGAGGACACACAATACGAGCCTTATTTAATTTCTTCCTAGTAGAGCTAGAACTAATAGCAGGAACTAACTTGATAACACGATCCAATGGATGCCCTAGACGTCTATGCCATAACTCAAACTCGGATAATCCAGGAACCGTCACTGCTTGCATTGCACAGTAGGAATGCTACGAAAAAATAGAGTCCATCACACTGCTCAACTGCTCCAATTAGGGTCTTCGAGCGTTGGTCCAGTATAGCACACAAAGAAGAGGTGAATGTTACATGACAATTAGATTCATCAACCATTTGCGACACTGAAATTAAATTGCAATTAAGTTGAGGGACAAATAAAACATGAGAGAGGGGGGAGTTTGTGAGAGAAGATTAGATCGCGTCGTGCCATACAAGTCATCATCCAAACCGATGAGAAATAGGTGAATCTTTTATTTGTCACGGTTCGCGGCAAATTTGCCGGCCACATCACACGTGCACATGTGGCACACATATCCATGGAGAGGTTTTAAACGGTTAAGTTCATCATATAACCCCTTAACTTAGTGAAATACTCCTCAATGGTCATGGGACGTTGTTATTTACAATCAACAATAGCCGCCCTTAATTGTAGAAGACGTGGAGCGTTGGCCACGTAAAACCTCTTCTCCAAGTACTCCCAAAGACGCTTAGTGTCATCATGAAACGGTATGGACGCGGCAAGTTTCGAGTCCATACTTCGCAAAAGCCAGGAAACCAACATTGAATGAACATTCTCCCAATCAAGAATCTTCTTCTTTGTGGGTTTGGTGATCGTACCATCCACAAACAAGAATTTCCGACAAGCCTTGAGAACCAAAGTAATGGCACAAGCCCATGCTACGTAACTATCACCTGTGAGAATAACATGAGTGATTAAATTTCCAGGTTGATCGCCTGAGCTGAGGTAGGACGGGGATGCAGGATTGATTTTATCTTCATCGATGATGATGTGATAAACCACGCTGGTGGCACACGGTGATCGACGGGAGAGAAAAAAAAAAAGGCAGGTGTGAGCCTAAGCAAAGGAGAGCTCCGATACCATGTTAAAATAGGGTTAATGTTTTTCCTTACCTTCATTCAATTTACAATTAACATTATATAGACCCTAATGACAGTTAGGCTTTTAAGCCCATCAAGCTACATACAATACCGTTAAATGAATACAACACTACATTGGGCCAAATTCTTCTTCAAGACGACATCAGTGGGCTATAAGTTCGAGAAATAGATGGTAAGATCAGTTGGATTATTCATGTCTGGTGTCCCTCCTGTTAATGGAGCTCTTGTAATAAATGTAGGTGATGCACTTGATATACTTAGCAATGACAAGTATAAGATCATGGAACATCGTGTGCTTCCAAATGGATAACACAACAGAATTTCAATCCCAATTATTGTGAATCCAAGACCAAATGATATCATTGCTCCTCTAGAATATTTGATCCATGGAGAAGAAAAGCCAATGTATAAAGAGGTTCTGTTTCGGTGTTGAAACGATGGCGGACCCGTGAAAAGTCCGTTAGTAATCTAGGGTTGTCCGAGACTGCTAGTGAGCTGCAAGAGAACAAACGTGAGCTACCCTGGGGGGATGCGAGGAAACCCCCTCCGACGCTCAAGTCAGTAAGTGTCTGCTTAGGATTTATGGAGAGAAAACTAGAGAGAGAAATAAACTATTTTTAGTATTTGAGAGAATGTACCTACATAATAGTACCATTTGGCTATTTATAGGAGTACTATTTATCTGACAGGATGCGTAATCCTGTGACACGTGTACGATTAAGGTGAGTTTGACTGGAGGGAAGATCCCTTACTTTGTCCTTTTTTGGTGGCCGCGAGAACCATCCCGGTCCATTACCAGAGGTGACTTGTCCCATTCTGATGAGTTCGTATCTTGAAGAGTTTCATGTCGGACACCGAGTTATGTCCGACAGTAGACTTGAGATACTACCCATACAAGTTCTTTACTTAGATTATGTCACTACTTCTTCAATAAGGCTCGTGATGGTAAAGCCACCATCGAATTTGCCAAGATTTCTAGCTAGATAGGCTAACATATATTGTCGACGATGTTGGTCGTAATACTTTTCGTTGTACTAAATTATAAGGTTGTTTTGGTTACTTGCCTCAAATAATGAATAATGTCTTCAGTTTCTATATAAATTGACTAATAATTTGAGATTTTATCACTTTGTAATTATTTTCATATGTCTATAGTAAGTTGTTATTATGCAAACTTTTCGTGAATTTTTATAATAAAGTGGGTGTAGTCATCTAAAAATTGATGCATACACCAATTAAATTATAAATTTTACAAATATATAGTTACAAATATTAATGGTATTAAATATACATATATTGACAGACGTTAAAAAGCAAGTAGGAAAAACAAGGAGAAATGAACGGAGTATATGCTAAAGAGGAACTTTTTATTTATTACTAGTAGTAGCTAAACTGGCATGGTAGAAACATGCACGGCAGCTAGCAGCTTGCAGTTCGCATACATGTTCTCACAGTCACAAGTGCTTTCCACTCATAACAAAATTCAAACATACTGAAATAAAGGCAGTACAGTAAATAACGATGCAAGAAAGATGATACAACATATATTGTTGATCGACACATATACGTACGTAGATCACACTGAGTACATGAAACAATTATTATTGATCCAACGTATGTAGTTGAAGTATGCTTGTTTAACCAGTGAAGGCTGCAGCAGCCACGGTTCCGGGGTCTTGGCCGACGATAGTACCATAAATGGAAGTTCCAGTCTCAGCGTCAGAGGCATAAGCTATAAAGCTAGCGTCATTCAACTTAGGTTCGATGGCTGCCCAGTTGATGTTGGTGTAGTTGCGTAAAGGGCCACACTCCGCATACATCTGCATCAACCCATCACAATAAATAAAAACATCGATCATATTTATTATATTGGAAAATTGAACAAACACAGTTTAATTAAGCCATTAGTTACTACTCCCTCTATTTCTTTTTAATCATCACACTTCCTTTTTAGTCCGTTTCTTTTTGAACTACACACTATTGCTTAATCTATATTTGGTAACATATCACATCTATTTTCTCCTATTTTCCACTCATGTAATTCACTTTATTTTAGCCCACTCTTTTGTTTCTCTCTCACTTTTCAGTTTCTCTCACATACTTTTGTACTTCCTCCTTGATTCTCCCCAAAGTGAAGTGAGTAAATTATTATGAAACGGAGGGAGTATTATACAGACTAATAATTTGAGTTTGTAAGGTTGTTAATCTTGAGTACTTACAACTCTTCCAAGAGCGCTGTTGTCTGCAAAAGCAACCAGCCAAACACATTCGTCACCAGCTTGATTCTTGCCGACGTACGCTGCTCCGGCCTTAATGCCGCTGAACAGGCCTGCTAGGGAGAAAAGACCCGCAAGACTGATAGTTTTTGGAAAGTCTGAGACAATGGTTCCCGCCCAATGCTTGCTGGATAAAAGGGTCAAGTCATCCTTTGCTGAATTTGTGAAGGTGCCTGCTAACAAGCTCACCATTTTCTGGTCCGCTGCCTTTTCATGGCCTTCATTTTTGGCAATAATTTCATGGGCTTTCTTCGCAATATCTTCACAGACATACGATTGCTTTGCTTGCTCCACTATCTTGTCCAAATTCGCTTGCTGCGCAGCGCTGAGTTGCGGTGCCTTCTTCTCACACTGTCTTGATGCCATTATTTCTTTCTAGCTTAATTCACTGTATGTATCATGTAATATGCATGCATGTGTACATTCAATCATTCATACAGTTAGTCTTAATCATAGAAAAATACTAAAACAATGAAGAAATAGTTAACGAGTAAACTGCAAAGTTATTAAAAAGGAAGGGAATTAGCTTGCTACGTACCCAAAGATCTCTATAGAAGATTGTGTGATGTGCTGAGTACAAAACAAGCTATATCAGTTTGGCTATTTATAGACTTGATGGAGTGATATGTTACATAGAAGATACAAATATAATAATCAAATCAACCATGAGATAAAATTAATTATGTCACTTTTCAGCTTTTAAACGATGCTATTCTTTGGATATGTGCTATCTTCCCATTATGAAGAATATATCCACTGTTAGAGTTTTATTTCTGCAACCTTAGCATCTATGGAAATTAATGGCTCCACAAAAAACAAAAATAAGAGCATATAATAGCAACAATGAAGAATTGACATGGACGTACATGGCTCATGGCATCTTGTAAGTTGTAAATTGTAATAAAGATGTATCACTCTGAAATGCTATGTTGACTGTTGAGGCATCTTAGTTATATCCATGTGCCTTTTATCTTATGAAGAATCTTTATCCCCTCCCAAATAAAAGGTCCATGAAGATTGAACAATCAATTAACTATGGTGTAAATATCATTTCTCCCTCTTATATTCTCCTCCATTATTTGCACCAATAAAATAGAGTCAACTCATTATTTGTAGCCTTGTAGGTAACTGGTGTAAATATCATTTCTCCCTCTCCTATATTCTCCTTCATCATAGGAAGATGATAAATATAAAAGGAAATATTGGTACTTTTTGTTGGGTCATAATTATCAAATTAAGAAATTCAATCAGTAAAATGAGATATTTGTTTATGGAAAAATATAGCAAGTAAAAAAACAAAGGGGGTAACTTTTAAATATTTGTAATTTTGCCACTAAGCTTGTTATGATCTCTACATCTAATCAGCTCTCTTAAATACTGATGCCTACAACAATATGACAAATAATTAAATACAAACATAATATTCTTTTCAAAAACTAATTGGTGAGTAGTGACTCTACTTTCTCGCGAAAATATCCTTTCAACATGGTGCAGCCAGCATCTGCATGACATTCTGTGGGCCGGTTATACAAGCCTTTAACTGAGAATTTTTATCATACACTCGGGTGTACCGTGCTCATGGTACACCCAAGGCTATTTATTTGCTCATTGCTCATATGAAACCTCAAAATGAGTATAATCACATAATAAGTAGAACTCCAAATGAGCAAAAAATAGCTTTGAGTGTATCGTGGATGCACTCCCTTTAACTAAATAAGTTGATTTCATCGTCTTATCTGACCTCGATCATGTATATTGGCGTTGAATAGGCTTAATCCTTCATTATGAAGCTAAAGCATATTATGCAATGGTGGATCAAGGTTTTTATTCATAACAAGTTAACGCCGCGGTTTACAAAAGCTGTTTGAATTGCATTTACGGAAACAATAGCGAAGTAAGAATGGATACATTGATCATGGACCACATCACAATTGTAAGGCATGAATGTTTGGCAAAACTAACGGTTCTAGTAGTTGTAGTAGTTGAGGGTAACTGCTAGCTTTCTACTAGTAGCTATCAGCGATTATATTAGTTGTTTAATTAGAAGTGTTTGACAAAAGTAGCTGTTGAAATTGTAAAAGACAATAAATGACATTTATTCTAATATGAAATAAACTACAGCAATTTCATATGTTCGTTTCAATAGTTAAATTCAAGATTTATTTTTTCAAAGAAGTTACATAAAAAGGAGTATACGACTTTTTAGCTGCTCAAAGAGATGTATAAATCTAAGAAAATATTCAACCATCGAAAAATTTATATTACAAAATTTACTAAAATACTTGTAAATATCTTATCTTTAAACTAAATATTTAAATTACATCTCTGCTATTGTAAAATAAACATTTAATTGCCCTAAAATAAAATAATTAATAAACAATAAAAGGAAAAAGAAATAAAAAACATCAAACGTTACCTGTCATAACGTTCCACAACCGCTACTCATAATCTACTCCAACCGCTACCCGCTACTACAACCACTACCTTATCAAACACTCATAATTTTCTTAAGTAGCAATTAATCTTGTCAAACCGCTAACACTACCTCAAACGCTAGTGCCAAACAAAGCCTAAGTATCATGAAACAGGATCCTCTAATAGTTACATAGATCATGGACCAGAATACAATATTATGTAATATAAAGATTTTAAGTTCGAGTGTTGGTTTTATTTATTTATTGAGATTCAGTTGTTTTTGCTTCTTATTAGTAAATCTCAACATTTATTCTTCATTGTATCTCATTTTTTTCTCCGGTTGTTGCTTTGTTGCAGAAACTAATCAAGATGAAAGAAAGGAGTTGTTCAAACATCATAGAGCTTCGAGCGATTATTTTTCCCCCTATTTTTCTCCTTTTTTTTTTGTCTATGAATCTAAGAGATTATTACCATGCTTCATTGTCATTTTGTTGTGTTATTTTCTAATATGGTTGTGAGATTAAGTATTTATTATCATAAATAAATTACTTGTATGCTTATTGTGACTCTGTGAGTAATATTTAGGTTTTATTCTTTTGATTATGATTTCGTATCTTGACTTACTTTTTTTTTAGTTTTATAGTGGAGCAAAGAGAACTATGAACTAAGAAATATGTTATCGCTATTATTATTTTTAGTTGTCTCTAAATGATAGAGTATGAATGAATGTTCACTTCAAAAAAAAAAACATTAAGTTCTTACTACTTAGGCTGAAGGATGATAGTCGATTATTGCGAAGGTCATAATGATAGTTTATCTGGTAGTTTACTATTATGAGTTAGGGTAGGTCTGTATGTTCAAATCAACTTATTTCAGTGCTTATATATATATATAAAAATTCAGTTTAGCAAAAATAGGCAAAAGTAAGATATATACTCTCACAAAATAAGGTATAATAAGTTATGATAAGTTAAGATAATCCGGTTAAATTCAAATAAGTTCAGTTACAGATAAGCAAAAATAAGTTGCATAGAACACAATCAAACTCACAAATTTGGCTTGGGCCACTTCGTTGATATTTCATATGATAAGCATAATATCATAAATAATAATCTAAGACTGTTTAGAGCATTGCCAATGGTGAACAAAAAGTTCACGAAATTTCCCTCCTTACTCATGTTTTGTTCATTTTATGAGCAAAACTCCACTCATGAATAAATAAATCATCACTATACCTCATCATTTAAAAAAAGAAATATTTCAAAATATATTAATATGGCCATATGGATATCATTTTATAGAGGGAAATAAATTATGAATTTTGGTATAATTTTTTTATATATATAAAGGAATTTTTTGGGAAATTCCATGGAAATCTCCACAAAATTTCCCAAAGTTACCCAGGACATGAGGAACTTGTCATTAGCTTGTTTTGTGTAGTATAGGATGAACAATTTGTTCACATGGTCAACAATGAAAAATATGTTCATGTCATGAACAAATTATTATCACCAATATGAGAGGTGTTTTTTTTGTTCACTCAAAAAAATTGCAATTTCATGAACAATTGTGTCACCAATGGCATTACTCTTATACAACTTCTGAAACAATAGGTTTTGGTGAACGCATTACCTATGCACAATCTGATGATCGACCTCTTAATACATTTAATTTTCTTAACACAAAAACACACATAACAAAAAGTACGACAAAGTAACTCCTATAATATATAGTAATCTATACAAATTTATTGGCAAAATTGACCTCAACACTACAAACTATGACGTAGGTGCATCTAGCATCACCAACTTTGACAAGTAATCAAAACACCATAAATTATTGGTCTGGGTGCAACGAGTGTCATAAATGATGCTGAAGTTAACTTTTCTTGACACATGATCACATGACTTAGACTTCTATCTAGTTAATGAAAAAATAGGGTAAATGAAAGAAAATGGGGAAAATGGAAAAAAAATTAGTATAGATTCCCTGCCACCAGCAAAAAAAATTACTCCAGCGTTTTTATGACACTCTTGTACCAGGCTAATTGTGGTATTTTGGCTACTAATCAAAGTTGGTGGTGCTGGGTGCACCCGCACCATAGTTTGTGATGTTGAGGCCAATTTGTCAAAGTTTATGTGCCATCTGGAATCCTCCCGCCCGCACTAGAATTTTGCCATGTGTGCAATCAACCAACATTATACTACATACCATTATTATTCATGATATGAGTTTTTAGTTTGGGTTTTGTGAGATATTTGGGAGGAGAGAGAAAGGCATGGAAGTGGGAGGTGAGATAAAGCTTGGAGCTTTAGATAGTCATTAATGGATGATGGTGGGAGAAGATAGAGAAAATCGAGGAGAAAGAGAGAAATAAAAAACTAACGATGTTAAGGTTCCGTTAGCAGTTTGGGTATTTTGAACACAAAGTCAAAGTTCAAGAGTATCTAAGAAATTCCCCAAATGTAAAGAGAAATTTGAGAATTACGTCAAACTTATGAGGTACTCAAGAAATTTCTCAAAAATTAGAGTACTGAGGGCATATAATTGGGGCTAAAAAACTAGTTCATGCTTGAAAAACAGTTAATTCATTGACAAGAATCGGAATGAACCAAAGCATACAAAGTTAAGTACTAACTAAACATTATAGATATATTATATAGCTTAGCCTAAATCAAACTCCAGTCTACTAAACTTATCCATTTCAGCCATAAACCCATCTTTTGCACATTCTCTCAAACAAACCAACACCTTAAATCCATCACCATCTTCCTTCCCCTCAACAGCAACAGAAGAATAAGGCAAGAAGTAGCATGGCTCAATACTCCCCAGAAAATGCTTGGAAAGAGGAACCACATTTACTGGACCGCCCGATCCGAAATCGACCTTAGAATGACCAATGTGCCTCCAATCAGTGAACCCGCTCACCTCCTTCCCTGCTGTTATACCCTTCTCGTAGTTCTCCTTCTGGAAATCGATGTATGATCTTACGTACTCGTCGTTCGCGTTGTATTTGCTATGTTTTATTAGGCTTGCTGTCTTCCAAATGGGTTGATCGGTTAATTCTCCGGCAGTGAGTTGAACGTACATTTGTATGCAGCCGTTTCCCCAGTAACCCTTAGGTAGTGGTGGGTTAAGTAGCTTTCTTATGTTCATTAAGTATGCAAATTTCACTTTTGTGTCCTTTGGAATATTTGATGCTTTCACCCTGTTTCATCACATAATATGGAAGTAGTACAAGTTAGATATATTTTTTTAAAAGGTAAAGAGAATTTCCTGGCAAAGAAGGGGGAAATAAAGGATTTTTCTTATAAGGGATGAGAATCGAACCCTTATCAGTTATCATAGGAGTGGAAGAAGGGTCTTACAACCACTAGGCCAACCTTGATTCTCAGTACCAGTTAGACATGAGTCTATTCTTTTTAACGAGGTATATCTATTATTGGCTCAATAAATTAATGCATAAATTTTGATCCTATGTGGTATTATAATATATTGCTATAGAATTTCTATTTACTTGTGTCGTCGTCTATGTATAGTTTGAAATCCGGTAATTTTTATGTAATTTACTATTCCCTCACATCAGGACAGTTAGTTATGAGGTAATATTCAAAATCTAAGATCAAATCTCATTCACATTATTTGTGTTTATGGCTGAAAACTTTTTTTTTACAAGGGACCATAAAAAAACACTTACGGTCCGTTTGGTAGTCGTTAATATATAAACTGCGGTAATGGGAATGAATTTTAAGTGTAATTTTATTAAGGAAGCACCCTTAAAATCTCCATGAGGAGACATTTCTTCTCCATAGCAAGCAATCATACCCCTAAATTTGTGTTTTTGTCTCCAAGGGGAAGCAATTTTCATTACCACCTATAAGATGTATTAGATGGGAATGAAAATTCAAGAAGGAAAGTGGACACTTTAGGATTAATTAGCATTATCATGGGAATAGACAATGATATTTTTCACAAATTTACACACAAATTCATTCCTATTACCACAATTTATAACCAACTATCAAACGGGCAGTTAGTTCATGTAATCACGTGGAAGAAAGTAACATATAACCCACATGCACAGCCACCAACCCCACAAACAAAACAGAAAAGAAAGTAAGAAATACTATACTCACTGGATAAAAATCCAAACTACCAAATTCCAAAAGTTTGCCATAAACTAAATTCTAATGAATAATCATCATAGCAAAACAGTAAAAACGAAATCATTTTCAGTTCACATAACATGTTACGAACCTTGCTCGCCATATGAAAGCACCCAATGCTTCAAAAGTTGTAAACCGCGAACCGGACCGTTCTTGTAAATACTCCTTAAACCGGTCCAACCACTTCTCCATCATGGGAAAACAAACTCTAACAGTCGGTCCAACATTCTGCAAATAAGGTGAAAACTCCTTATCCAACCTCAAAAACTCTTCGAACGGAAACTCAACTCGGACCGGTTCTCGCGGTCCGAGTAAACTAGCTCGCTCCCAAACCGGCTCAACTTCCATCCGAGTCACCCCACGAGCCAACTCCGCGACTCCATTGAAAAACTCGGACGCTCCTAAGCCATCACACAACATGTTATGAACAGCTGACCCAAGAACATAACCTCCACACTTAAACAAAGTAATCTGTAAGATCATAGGATGATCCATGGCTTCAACTAGACCAGGGTTCGGAACTAGTCGTTCCGAAAAGGTCTCATCTAGTTCATCCAAGTAGTTAAGGGACTCTAAAGAGTAGTCTACACTGGCCCTTATGATAGGGACACCCTTTCCAGGGGTGCAGTGTAACTCAAACCGGCACCCTTCGAGTTTTCGAAGGGTGCCGGTTAGAGGGTAGTAGGGACCGAGGGCGGTTCCTAGGGCGTTTTTAATGAGTTGGAATGGATTGGAATTGGATAGGTTTGCGTAGACACGGAAGTAGCGGAAGGTGACATGGAGGTTGAGATCGGTGTCGAGGTGAGAAAGAGAAAGAGTATGGGGGTGATTGAAGGGAGGGTTTGATGGATAAATGGTTGTAGTTTCTTGGATGATGACTTCCATTATGTTTGGTGGTTTCCTTAGTTGGTTGATGCCTTTGATGCATGGCATGGATTGAATATAGAGAGATTAGAGAGTGGAGGGAAGAGGGGGTTGGTAGACTTGTTAGGAAGCATGTGTGTGTTGGCTTGTACGTACCATTTGATTGTTTGTATAAATTTTGGTAAAAGTATTTCAGATTCCAATCTTTTGTATCTGTCCAAACATATATGGTAGACAAATGAAAAGAAATCAGGTGTATAAACAAGCCACAAATATTTGTATGGAAGGAAAAGGTCTCAAAATATTATATTAATTTTTGAGTTGCTATATATTTAAAATTTTGAAGCTATGTTTAATCAGAAACTTTTGGGTGTAATTGTTACACCATAAACTCATAAATTTAATGACATGATATAAATGACAAATGGACATAAGATTCATACATGTCATTAATTATTTGTGTATTCCATATTATTTTTGTTGGAGTCTATACGCTATTATGTATGTGTGTGAGGTTTTGTTATACAATAAATTATAGTTCAATATATTACACTTTTAAAATGCACTCAAGAAAAGAGAAGGCAATAATTAGAAGGATTCATTACCTTTTTCTCTTGAATTAAAATATTCTTCCAATTTTGGAAGGAAATTGCAAACTCAATCTTCTAGTCCCCCTCTCTTACTTTTCCAACATAATTGTTATCCAAATAAAGTGTCAGTGGAACATTAACCTATTATTTTCGTATTCGGTTCGTGTCATATTGAGTGTCAACTTTTGCCAGCTCTAATTGAAATGTATTGAACTAAATTAATTTAATAATAATAATAATCAATGGGTTGGAACCTCAACATTAACCTATTCTTTTCGTATTAAGTTCGTGTCATGTTGAGTGTCAACTTTTGCCAGCTCTAATTGAAATGTATTGAACTAAATTAATCTAATAATAATAATAATCAATGGGTTGGAACCTCAACATTAACCTATTCTTTTCGTATTGAGTTCGTGTCATGTTAAGTGTCAACTTTTGCCAGTTCTAATTGAAGTGAATTGAGCTAAACTAATCTGAACTTAACTTAGCTGCATTAAGTTGAATTGCGCGGAACTATACTAGAATAGAGCTCAAAAGGACAAGATATCAGTCTTTGTTACTTTGTTAATTTGGTCTACATCTCTTTCAAAGTACCATGAGGCATTTAATAATAAGTAGTATTTATCATCTCATGATCTTGCACATGTCACAACAAAAATTATTTGGATCTTTTTGCAATAACTACTTGTTTTTTTTTTTTGTTTTTTTTTTTATAAATGAAGCAGATATATAAATTAGATTCAAAAGTTAAGAGTTAAAATCAAGTAGCGAAGCGTAAGGCAGCCTTTGGGCCCAAATATTACAACATGAGCGTAGGCGTTCATAGGTTATATCTTTACTAGCAATGTTCATTTCCTCCCAAGAAGGTTTCGAAAAATGGAGGAAATCATTAGCCATTAAGGTCCCCTTCCTAGCTGCTTGCGCTTATAAGTCTGCCTCTCTAACTTGCTCTCTTTCCACTTTGAGTATCAACTTCACCCAGCCCTCCTGCAAAGACTCCCTTCAAGAGTTAGCTATGTTAGTATATCGGTCCCTGATCCTAGCAGCTCCACTAATGTCATCCACTACTATTAATGAATCAAGTAGGATTATACAATTATGCCGATCCCTCTCCTATGCCCACTCCATAGCTTCCTTGATGGCTACTAGTTCTGTTGTAGCCTAAAAATCAACGGCTATCAAGCTGACACGTGGCCTCATAAGAGCCCTACATGTGGCATACGCTCATGAAGGCAAAGTACAAAGGGCCAACAGTTTGCAGGGCTAAAAGTACGTTTCCCTGAAGGAAGAGTACTAAAAGTCCCTCTAATGGCCCAAAAATTGTACTTCAGGCCCAGTAAAGGTGGTCTGCACCTCTGCATAAAAGTGAGGTGTATTAACCAATCAACAGCTGCCACGTGTCCCATTTCATTGATTAGCCAATCAGATGCTCCCAAATTAGGTGACATCAAGGTACATCAGTCATTTCAAACAGTATAAATAGTCCTTGATTTCAGGGTGAAGGTACGTTTTGCAGAGCATAGTACTGTTATTCTGCCATAAATTCTTCTCTCTCTCTCTCTACTTTCTCTCTCTAAAAGTTCCTTCACATCCTGATATCTGACTTAAGCATCGAGGGGGAAATACCACCCAAACCTCCAGGGTGGGTCCCTTTTTTGCAGGTTGCTGGTCAGAAGATTGCACTGGGATTCAAGCCAATCATTGTTGCACAAGTCTCCAGTTTTAGAACCTAACTTTGGGAGTTGTGATATTAATTACTAAGTTTCGTAGTACGTAACAAGTTCAGCAACATTTGCGTCGTTGCAGGGAGATCCTTTCACAAATGCCTTCTAGCCAAAGACCTGACATATTTCTACAGACAGCTCCGATTCCTGCTATATAGGATGACTGACAGAACGACGCAACTACTTATTATTGAAACTTGAAAGTAACCAAAGGATGAGGCTCGGAACATGACATTATTTCAACATTTTGATTCTTGAGGGTACGTAATAGAATAGGCTCCAATCATGTTGATATTATAAATTTGTACAAGTCTTCTTTTTTTGGTAGCTCGTTTATACAAGTTACCGATTACGCGACATTTTTCATTCAAATTGTTGGAACACAAGGTGACACTCAAGGAGGGAGAGTTGAATTGAGTGAGGAAATCTAATCGATTTTCGCAAAACTTCTATTATGGCATTGTGCCAGGCACTGTGCAAAACACTCGTAAATCTTTGATTTTAGTTTTTGCGAAAATTAAAACGAAAACTATATGAAATAAATCACTCAAACACAAGATATAACGTGGTTCAATATCACCTCTGAGATCTACATCCACACGAACCAAACTCCTTTATTTTGAATCCTAAGATATCAACCTCTTGATACAATAAGACTCCCCCACTACTAACCCTAGTAGTGCTCCCCAACACTTAACTCTAAGTGTTGCCACTCTCTACAATGATGAAATTACAGAAAGAAAATATCCTCAAAAGTGGGCTTCTTATTCAAGTAAATTAGAGGACAATTACAAACGGTATTAATTAATTAGTTTCCTGACTTGACTAGAACTGTGCCATACTCTGTGCCATACTCTGTGCCTTAGGAAACTATTTTCAGCTCTTAGAATCTTCGATTTTCTCTCTCTGAAAACGTGAGTTATGAAACTAATTTTCAATCCCTTTTATAGCATATATTCTGATTGAAAATCCTTCTCGAAGTTATGATTATCTTTTACTCCTAAGATTAAGGGGTAAAACCTTTTTTTTTTTTTTTTTTAGAAACAAACTTTATCCTATTCATCTTTATCTTTATTTCAAAAAGATAAGTTTTTTTTAAATCAATGTTTATCCATAATCTTGATAACCAATTTGATTTCCTTTTTATCTCATTTTCCTTATTATTTCGAAATCCTTTTATTCAAAATTTATCACAAACTAGTTTTTCTTTCTTCTTTTTCTTAAAAATCCTTGCTTTCGAAATTCTTTTATAAAATATTTTTTCTTAAAATCGATTTTTACAAAATATTTTTAAACTCGGGTTTTCTAAAATTGTTTTTTAAAATCTGTTCTTATAAAATCCTTTTTAAAAACATTTTCTTTAATATCTTAATTTCGAAACTAAGATTTCCTTTTTATATAGATATATGAAATTAATATGCTTACTTATTTCCTTAATTATAAAAAAATAAATAACCATTCAAATTTCATATTTCTAATTTTTTTAGCACAAAGTTTAACACAAGGTTCCAATACTTTACACTACATAATTAAGAGTATAACAAAATCTAAGCTTCCATATCTTCAAGTTCTTCAATCTTTCACGAACGTCCAGTCTTCATGGCTTTCTTAGATCACTGCTACACTCATACAAGTTATGGCACAATTCCGTTTATCATCAAAATAACATGTGTTTATCATCATCAAAATAACATTGACTTAGAGTCACAACATAAATTTATAAGATCATTTATGTATCCTAGTTAGCTAGTTAGTTAGTTGTTCATAACCACCTCTTGTATAAATAATCTTCCTCCTGTATTCTATTAGTAAGTTCAGTTTTACCATCTCATTTCTCCTTTCTTCCTGTATCAATTCTCTCTAGATTTCTTTAATCTCAATGAAAATATTTCTTGATTCTTAGTTTCTACATGGTATTAGAGCTTGAATCTCTCTCATGAGATTAAGGTTGATTTTATTACAACACAAAATAATTTGTAGCTGAAATTCTTGTGGTGAAATTGATATTTGATTTTTTGATTGAATTTTCAATCAGATGATTAGCAATTGATTTGCGATTCATAAATCTTGTGAATCAAATTCGTGTTTTGAAGTAATGGCGATTGATTATGAAGTTTATTTGAATGGCGATAATGGTAGAAATGGTAGAAATGGAGGTTACGTTGATAATGGAGGTAATATTGATCCTCTATTCATTGCTACCTCTGATAATCTTACTGTTTCCGTAGTTACTGTCGTATTTTCTAGAAATAAATTCATGAGATGGAGTAAAAATATGCATCGTCCTTTGATTGCTCAGAATAAGGAAGGATTCGTTAATGGATTACTAATAATGTCCGACGAAGGATAAGAATTTTCAGAAGTGGAAAAGAGCAATTAAATTATGCTATCCTTCGGTGAATTTTATAATAAAGTGGCCGTGTAGGCATTTAGGGATTGATGCCTACACCAATTTAATTATAAATTTTACTAATCTATAAATACAAATATTAATGATATTAAATGCGCATGGGCAGCAGTGAAAAAGCAAGTAGGAAAGATAAGGAAAAACAGACGTAGTATATGCTAAAGGAGGACTTTTTATTTATTATTAGTAGTAGTTAAACCTTAAACTGACATAGTAGAAACATGCACGGTAGATAGCAGCTTGCAGCTTGCGTACATATTCTCACAGTCAGAAGTGCTTTCCCCTCGTAACAAAATTTAAACATACTGAAATAAAGGCAGTACAGTAAATAACGATGCAACAAAGATGATACAACATATATTGTTGATCGGCACATATACGTACGTAGATCACACTGAGTACATGAAACAGTTATTATTGATCCAACGTACGTAGTCGACGTATGTTTGTTTAACCAGTGAAGGCTGCAGCAGCCACGGTTCCGGGGTCTTGGCCGACGATAGTACCATAAATGGAAGTTCCAGTCTCAGCGTCAGAGGCATAAGCTATAAAGCTAGCGTCATTCAACTTGGCTTTGATGGCTTCCCAGTTGATGTTGGTGTAGTTGCGTAAAGGGCCACACTCCGCATACATCTGCATTACCCAATTATAATATAAAAAGAGAAGATCGATCAACTTATCGTATTGGAAAATTGAACAAACAATAACTTAATTACACCATTAGTTACTCTATGAGTCCGTTTGGTAGGGCGTGACACATTTTCTTGGAAAACTGTTTTTCTCTATTTTCAATTTTACATAGTTTGGTATGCAAAGGAGTGTAAAACCATTTTCCGTTGGAGTAAAATTGTTCTCCCAACGATGGAGAACAATTTTCATTTTCAAAGGAAGGGAAAACTGTTTTCCTTCATTTTTCCTATCACCTCTTATACACTCCTCTCACGCTATCTCCTTACTTTCCCTTTCATTTTCCTTTCATGTTATCATTTTTCTTACATGAAACCAAATAATAGAAAACTAGTTTTTGAAACTGTATTTTCCATTGTAAATTGTTTTCCATGAAAATCATTTTACACTGACGGCAAACCAAACGGAGCCTATATATATAACTTATCAATTGAGTTCGTAAGGTCGTTAAACTTGAGTACTTACAACTCTTCCAAGAGCGCTGTTGTCTGCAAAAGCAACCAGCCAAACACATTCTTTACCAGCTTGATTCTTGCCGACATACGCAGCTCCGGCCTTAATGCCGCTGAACAGGCCTGCCATAGAGAAAGGACCCGCAAGACTGAAAGTTTTTGGAAAGTCTACGACAATGGTTCCGTCCCAATGCTTGCTGTCTAAAAGGGTCAAGATATCCTTTGCTGAATTCGTGAAGGTGCCTGCTAGCAAGCTCACCAATTTTTGGTCCTTTTCATGGCCTTCATTTTTGGCAACGATTTCACGGGCTTTCTTCGCAATATCTTCACAGACATACGATTGCTTTGCTTGCTCCACTATCTTATCCAAATCCGCTTGCTGCGCAGCGCTGAGTTGCGGCGCCTTCTTCTCACACTGTTTTGATGCCATTATTTCTTGCTAGCTTCACTAATATGCATGCATGTGTACATTTAATCATTCATATCATTAGTCTTAGGCATAGAAATAATACTGAAACAATGAAAACATAGTTAAAGAGTAAAGTTATTGAAAAGGAAGGGAATTACCCCGCTACGTACCCGAAGATCTCTATATAGAAGATTGTGTGATGTGCTGAGTAGTGAGTACAAAACAAGCTATACCAGTTTGGCTATTTATAGACTTGATGGAATGATATGGTACGTACAAGATACAAATATATCAAACCAACCATGAAATAAAATTAATTATGTCACTTTTCAGCTTTTGAATGATGCTATTCTTTGCAATGTACTAATTCTTATCTTTGGATATGTGCTGTCTTCCCATTCTGAAGAATATTTCGACTGTTAGTCATGTTCTATTTGGCATAAAATAGTTGAAGCGAATCGAATTGAATTGAACTAAATTGAATTGAACCGAACTGAACTAAAATGAATAGTGATATGTGAAAGTAAAGTATTGTCCAGACCTGAACTAAACTGAATTAAATTGAATTGAATTGATTAAACTGAACTCAATTGAAAATAAATTGAGGAGAAAAAACCTTTAGAATTTTATTTCTGCAACCTTAGCATAAATGAATATTAATGGCTCAAAAAAAAACAAAAATAAGAGCATATAATAGCAACAATGTAGAATTGACATGGACGTACATGGTTCATGGCATCTTGTAAGTTGTAAATTGTATAAAGATGTATCACTCTGAAATGCATGCTATGTTGACTGTTGTGCATGTACATGTTATGTTTTATGCACATATTATGTTTTGATGATGAAAATTAATATAATATATTTTAGTGTGAAAGTATGTAACAGTTGCAACAGATGCATGAAAAAAGGAATTAATAAATGAAGACTTTGAAGAATAGAAGAATCAAGATTGAAGTCAAGTTTACATGTTCCTTAGAATAGTTACTTTGGATTAAAATGTAATATGCTCTAACTTAGTGATATGCTATGTGCTAAATATAGAAATATAAAGTTAGTATAATTATTATTTTCTTGGAGTTAAGAAAGTAAATAATTATATTGAAATTATATATCTATATAAAAGGGAAATAGGTTTTCGAAATCAGAAATAAAAAGGATTATAAAAACGTATGTTTTTAGAAAAAGAATTTTAAAAACCGTGTGTGAAAAAGATTTTGATAAAAACGAATTTTGGAAAAAGATTTTAATAAAAATTGTGTTTTGATAAAAACAAAGTTTTCAAAACGTGTTTTGATAAAATATTTTTATAAAAGAATTTTGTAACGTAAAACAGATTTTTAACAAAAAGGAATTTATAAAAACAGTTTTCTATTTTGTAAAAGAATTTTATAACGTAAAACAGATTTTATGCAAAATGAATTTATAAAAACAGAAAACGTGTTTTATAAAAATAAAAACGCTTTTGTAAAAGAATTTTTAAGTAAAACGTGTTTTCATAAAAAAGTGTAAAACAGTTTTTATAAAGAATAAGATTTTCGAAAATTGCTTTTGGATAAAAAGAATTGAAGATAATAAAAGAGTTTGAGATAAAAAGAAAATCTATTGGTTATTCAAAATATAAGATAAACATTGATTTAAGGAAAACTTATCTTTTTAGAATTAAAGATAAAGATGAAAAAGGATAAAATTTGTTTTTCTAAAAAGGAAATTTTTGTCCCTTAAATTAAGGAGTAAAAGATATATATATTTTGAAGGATTTTCGTCCACACCATGTACTATAAAAGGATTTATAATTCATTGTCATAACTCAAGTTTTCAGAGACAAAAACCGAAAATATTAAGAGCTGAAAACTGTTTCCTCCGGCACTGAGCATAGCACTGAGCGAGTCAGATTTAAGTTACTATTTCACAATTGTAATTGTCCTCTATTTGCTTGACTAAGAAGCACATCTTTGAGGATCGTTCTTTCTTGTAACTTTTATATTATAGAAGTGTCAACACTTAGAGTTAAGTGTTGGGAGTCATTACTAGGGTTAGTAGTGAGGGGAATCGTATTGTATCAAGAGTTTGATATTATAGGATTCAAAGAAATAAAAGAGTTTTTGTTTCTTGTGGACGTAGATCTCAGAGGTGAGATTGAACCACGTTATATATTGTGTCAAATCTAATATCTTTTAAGTTTGTTATTCGCAAAAACGCAAATTAGTAATTTTCGAGTGTTCAGCTCAGAGCCTGGCACTGAGCTGTGAAAGGATTTTTGCGAAAATCGATTAGATTTCACCACTCAATTCAACCCCCCCTTCTTGAGTGTTCCCTTAGGTTACAACAAGTGGTATCAGAGCAGGCTATTCTCGTAAGACTAACATCTAGAGAATAGAAATCATGAACACGCAAGATGACTACCGTGACAAGTATTCCAAGTGTCCAATTTTCAACGGGAATGATTATGGATGGTGGAAGACTAGGATGAGGATCTACATTCAAGGTTCTGATTTTCAATGCTGGAGAATCATAAAGACTGGACCTCTCCCTATTCAAAACAAAGATGATGAAGGAAACCTGATCGACAAGGAGGAAGATGAGTACAATTCTGTTGACTACGGAAAAGCCGAAAAGAATTACAAAGCTATGAGTATTCTCCAAACTGGAATTGGACCTGATGAATATTCAAGAATCTCGGCGTGTACTACTGCTAAGGAAATTTGGGACACACTGGAATTGGCCCATGAAGGTACAAATGAGTGGGGTGAGTATGATCACAGGATTAAAGAATGCCCTCTGTGGGATGAAGAAAAGCCTAGAGAAAAACGGGAGCAGTCAAAGAAGGAGTACAAGAAAGCCATGATCGCAGCAGTCTGGGGAGACTCGGATTCTGACGAGGATCAGTGCCAGGCACAGTGCCACGAAGCGAAATTATGTCTAAATGTTGTACAGACAACTCTGAAGACGGCACTGAGCCCTGACGACTCACATCTATGCTTGATGGCTAAAAGTTCGAACCCTCTTGAAGAGGAAGAAGACAATGAGGTAAGTCTAACTTCTTTAAAACCTTCAATTCATCTTCTTTCCAAAAGTAAGCTTGTCACATTGCTTGAAAACGTAATTGATGATTGTCAAAACATGAATGATAATTTTGATAGCATGAAAAGGGAAATAAAAAATTTGACCAGGCTAAAATTTGGATTAGAAACAGAATATAAGGATTTATTGAAAGAAAACAAAACTCTAATGAAAAGGATTGGCGAGAAAGACATTGAGATAAACACACTAAAACACGAAAAGACTCTAGTTGATAATCTCGTAAATAGCTCAGTGCCAGTCACTGAGTTCGAAGCTGAAAAATCTAGTCTTGAGGAACAAATTGAAAAATTAAATCACGAGTTGAATGATCTTAAGAACTCAAGACAACAATCTAGAATTGTTCCACTAATGCTGCCTAGTGATGCAAAGATAAGAGAAGAGTTCGATAAAGTTAAAAGAGACTTAGAGACTTCCCGAAAGAGAAGTAGTGATTTAAATACCTCAGTTGAATTTTTGGAATCACAACTTTCTATTGCTAGAAAGATGCACGAAAAATGGACTAATGGGATGAATGCTCTAAATTACTTAACTTGCACCACAAACAACATGAACAAAACTGGATTAGGATATACTGACCAGCAACCCAGTGCCAGGCTCAGTGCCAGAACCTTCGAAAGAGACTTTCGAAAGAGAAAATACGTGGGCCTTCCTGAATATCTAATTTGCAATTTTTGTGGAAATAATGGTCATCTAATTGACGACTGCAACAAAAAGAAAAATCGAATTGCAAAGAATGTCAAACATGTTACTCAAATCTGGGTTAGGAAAGACATACTTGATGCTCAGCGTAAGAAAAAGGGACCCAAACAAATCTGGGTTCCTAAAACTAACAAGTGATTCTTTTGCAGGCAAATGTGAGAGGAAGCAGCCTATAGTATCTTGACAAAGGCTGCTCAAGACATATGACTAGTGATAAATCTCAATTCCTCTCACTAGTAGCCTACCATGGAGGTGTGTTATATTTGGCACTAATAAAAAAGGATAAATTGGTATTTGAAATGTCGGCAAATCTTTAACACACTCCATAGAGAATGTGATGGTGTAAGTGGTTTGAAGTAAGTAATGTGATCAAAGTAATTATGTTGAATGTCATGCATGAACCTTTTACAAGATAACTCGTGGTTTTGGGATTAATTTCTGGAAATTAGTTGAATATTATGCCTATTGTCCTCCTTTGAATATGTTAATTAGAGTGTTATTGATGCATGTCTTGGTGAAGCTTTGTGAGTAAAGGTCCACTTGATATAAAGGACTCGTAATGGTCTAATGATGCTGTCCTAATGTCATGATCCTAAGTTGCCGAACTAATAAGCTATATGATCCTAAGTTCCGAATTTTTGAGCTATGAAATGCAAATTCTTTTCCTATAGCAAGCTTGATCTTTAGCCCAATATTTGATTTTCTATTCATGAATTTGACATTTGTGCCTCATCATTTTTTTTCATATATCCCACCTTATCTTCATTTCCCTATTATTATCCTTCTTTTCTTCACACATTCATCCAAAGTTCTACAAGTGCTTTTAATCTTGATTCATGGTATATGGAGCATAGACATATTGATAAGATGGTGAAAGAAGAAGACGCATTATTAAGGGGGAACATGAAAAGGTTGGAAGAAACATAATGCTTGAAAGAATGAAAGTACTGTTTCATACTGTGCGGGCACAGTGCCATGAGATGTATCTAGAAGAAAATGAGGTTCGAATTAACTTATTTCACCTTTGATATCTTATTGATTGACTCTAGTAATATTGTATGGTCTGACTCTCTTTAAAAATAAAAATAAAAAAGAGAGAAGAAAAGAAAAGAAAAGAAGAGTAAGACACTTGTGTTAGATAAATCTTAGAGTTCAATTCATAGATGGAAAAATATTATCAAAGGTTTGAAGATCATCTTTTTGGATTCCAATATATTCGAAGATTAGTTATATTTGAAAGGGAATAGATTGTTCAGTGGCACAGTGGCACACACAGTGCCACAATGAAGAAAGTCTTATGATGTTGATTTGCGAAAGTTGAAAACTGAAAAAAGCAAGGGTTTAAGCACTTGTTGAGCCAATTACCATTTCAAATCTTTAAGCTTGCATTACCTATCTCCATCTTACATTCTTAGCTATTAACCATGATCCTTCATGATTATTTCTTGCTTCATAAATTCGGATTGTGAGTTGGATTATATTTTTGCTTAATGACTTCGGATTGTGAGTTGGATTATGACATAGCACCAGCATCCTTAGTATTTATTGCTTGAGCTACTTGAAGTATTTTACTGACTATATCTCACTTTGACTTCACTAAACATGTTGATGCTATCCTTTTTGATAATGTCAAAAGGGGGAAGATGGGTATAATACTTAGACTATTGAATGAAATTATCTTGGTTACCAAGTTACTTGTGAAAACGTATGTATGTGAATTATATTATGTTACTTTCCCTAATGTGATTAATGATGCATACTTTGAGGGGGAACAAGTGATTATCTAACAATATTATATTTATGGTTTGTCATCATCAAAAAGGGGGAAATTGTTGTGCATGTACATGTTATGTTTTATGCACATATTATGTTTTGATGATGAAAATTAATATAATATATTTTAGTGTGAAAGTATGTAACAGTTGCAACAGATGCATGAAAAAAGGAATTAATAAATGAAGACTTTGAAGAATAGAAGAATCAAGATTGAAGTCAAGTTTACATGTTCCTTAGAATAGTTACTTTGGATTAAAATGTAATATGCTCTAACTTAGTGATATGCTATGTGCTAAATATAGAAATATAAAGTTAGTATAATTATTATTTTCTTGGAGTTAAGAAAGTAAATAATTATATTGAAATTATATATCTATATAAAAGAGAAATAGGTTTTCGAAATCAGAAATAAAAAGGATTGATAAAAACGTAATGTTTTTAGAAAAAAGAATTTTAAAACCGTGTGTGAAAAAGATTTTGATAAAAACGAATTTTGGAAAAAGATTTTAATAAAAATTGTGTTTTGATAAAAACAAAGTTTTCAAAACGTGTTTTGATAAAATATTTTTATAAAAGAATTTTGTAACGTAAAACAGATTTTTAACAAAAAGGAATTTATAAAAACAGTTTTCTATTTTGTAAAAGAATTTTATAACGTAAAACAGATTTTATGCAAAATGAATTTATAAAAACAGAAAACGTGTTTTATAAAAATAAAAACGCTTTTGTAAAAGAATTTTTAAGTAAAACGTGTTTTCATAAAAAAGTGTAAAACAGTTTTTATAAAGAATAAGATTTTCGAAAATTGCTTTTGGATAAAAAGAATTGAAGATAATAAAAGAGTTTGAGATAAAAAGAAAATCTATTGGTTATTCAAAATATAAGATAAACATTGATTTAAGGAAAACTTATCTTTTTAGAATTAAAGATAAAGATGAAAAAGGATAAAATTTGTTTTTCTAAAAAGGAAATTTTTGTCCCTTAAATTAAGGAGTAAAAGATATATATATTTTGAAGGATTTTCGTCCACACCATGTACTATAAAAGGATTTATAATTCATTGTCATAACTCAAGTTTTCAGAGACAAAAACCGAAAATATTAAGAGCTGAAAACTGTTTCCTCCGGCACTGAGCATAGCACTGAGCGAGTCAGATTTAAGTTACTATTTCACAATTGTAATTGTCCTCTATTTGCTTGACTAAGAAGCACATCTTTGAGGATCGTTCTTTCTTGTAACTTTTATATTATAGATAGTGTCAACACTTAGAGTTAAGTGTTGGGAGTCATTACTAGGGTTAGTAGTGAGGGGAATCGTATTGTATCAAGAGTTTGATATTATAGGATTCAAAGAAATAAAAGAGTTTTTGTTTCTTGTGGACGTAGATCTCAGAGGTGAGATTGAACCACGTTATATATTGTGTCAAATCTAATATCTTTTAAGTTTGTTATTCGCAAAAACGCAAATTAGTAATTTTCGAGTGTTCAGCTCAGAGCCTGGCACTGAGCTGTGAAAGGATTTTTGCGAAAATCGATTAGATTTCACCACTCAATTCAACCCCCCCTTCTTGAGTGTTCCCTTAGGTTACAACATTGACTGTTGAGGCATCTTAGTTAAATCCACGTGCCTTTTATCTTATGAAGAATCTTTATCCCCTCCCAAAATAAAAGGTCCATGAAGATTGAACAATCAATTAACTATGGTGTAAATATCATTTCTCCCTCTTATATTCTCCTCCATCATGGGAAGATGACAAATATAAAAAAGAATATTGGTATTTCTTGTTGGGTCTTAATTATCAAATTAAATAAAAAAATACAATAAGTAAAATGAGATATCCGTTTATGAAAAATATAGCAAGTAAAAAAACAAAAACAAAAAAAAGTAAGTTTTAAATATTTGTAATTTTTCCACTAGGCTAGTTAAGATCTCTACATCTAATCAGCTTTCCTAAATACTTATGCCTACAATAATATGATAAATAATTAATTACAAACAGAATATTATTCTCAAAAAGCAATTGGTGAGTGGTACTTTACTTTCGGAAATATCCTTTCAACTTAGTGCAACCAGCATCTGCATGACATTCTGTGGGGCGATTATACAAGCCTTTAACTGACAACTTTTACCATACACTCGGGTGTACTGTGCTCATAGTACACCCAAGGCTATTTATTTGCTTATTTAAAATCTCTAAATGAGCATAATTACATATTCACATAATAAGTAGAGTTCTAAATAAGCAAAAAATAGCTTTGGGTGTATCATGCATACACGCACATGATACACCCGGATGTATCATGGATGCACTCCCTTTAACTAAATGTGCTGATTTCACCGTCTTATCTGACCTCGATCTCAATCATGTATATTGGCGTTGAATAGGCTGAATCCTTCATTATAAAGGTAAAGCATATTACGCAATGGTGGATCAAGGTTTTTACTCATTTTTCTATCCATATGAGTCACAAAGGCAGTACAAAGAAGGGGAGGGGAATTTGAACATGTGACCTAATGTTCACAACACCTCAATCTTAAGGCAAGACATCCTTGATTATCAAGGTTTTTACTCATAACAAGTTATCGCCACGGTTTTAAAAAGCTGTTTGAATTGCAGTAGCGGAGTAAAGAATGAATACATTGATCATGGACCACATCACAAATTCATAATTGTAACTTGTAAGGCATGATTTTTTTTTCTAAATAATATGAAGTATAATTAAATTTTTGGTACTAAGTATTGTATGTAAAAGCTAAGGCCTTTTGTTATCAAATTACAAAAAAATAAAGGCCAATTTTACCCTTCAAGCTATTTTTAAAAGAAAGCCTACTAGCTTTTCTCCAGAAGAAGCCCACTTTTAAAGAGTGTTGGGCCTAGGCGACACCCCTTGATACTTAATAAGACAAAATGATGTTATTTTTGGGTTTACATGTCATTTTGTCTCACATATAGGCTCCGTTTGATAGGGCGTAAAACGTTTTCCTGGAAAATTATTTTCCTCTATTTTCAGTTTTACATTGTTTAGTTGGCAAAAGAGTGTAAAACCATTTTTCCTTGGGGTAAAATTACTCTCCCAATTATGGAAAACCATTTTCCTTTAAAAATGAAGGGAAAACTATTTTCCTTATTTCTCTTGTACACTCTCTCACTACGAGGAATGATAAACCTCTTTTTGCTAGATGTTTGCAAACATCTAGCAGGGGTAAAACTGTCAATATATATAGGAAATAGTTGTCATTCAAACAAAAAAGTTATCTCGAAAATTGCAAAGTGTCAGTCAAACCAAAAAGTAGTCGCGAAGATTCCGATGCTAAAAAATAGTGTTCATGCTACTAAAACTAGTGTTCGTGTAACTAAAAATAGTGTTCATGCAACTAACAAATAGTGTTCATGAAATATAAAATAGTGTTTTGTTCATCTTCTATTTCATGGGACCCATATCACCAAAAAGTTATCTCGAAAATTGCAGAGTGTCAGTCAAACCAAAAAGTAGTCGCGAAAATTCCGATGCTAAAAAATAGTGTTCATGCTACTAAAACTAGTGTTCGTGTAACTAAAAATAGTGTTCATGCAACTAACAAATAGTGTTCATGAAATATAAATAGTATTTTATTCCTCTTTATCTGCTAGATGTTTGCAAACATCTAGCAAAAAGAGGTTCATAATTCCTCCTCTCACTACCTCCTTACTTTCCCTTTCATTTTCCTTCCATTTAATCATTTTTCTTACATCGAACCAAACAACGGAAAACTAATTTTGGAATTGTGTTTTCCATTGTAAATTGTTTTCCATGAAAATCATTTTACACTGAAAACGATTTAGGCCCTACCAAACAGAGCCATAATCTATAATTTGGTGGTTGGATATTGACTTCCACATTAAAAAGTCAAGGGTTAATAACCTTTTATAATCATTTTCCAACAAATATAAGTCATTTATATACTTCGTTCTTCGGTTTTTTTAAATTACACCATTTCATTTTTGGCACTATTATTCATCTACCGACTTTGATAAACTATCTCGCATCTTTATATATAAAAAAAACATAATCGAGTTGAGTC
Organism: Beta vulgaris subsp. vulgaris; assembly: GCF_026745355.1. Lineage (NCBI taxonomy): Eukaryota > Viridiplantae > Streptophyta > Magnoliopsida > Caryophyllales > Amaranthaceae > Beta > Beta vulgaris. The sequence continues at coordinate 2,038,770 of NC_079209.1, read as the reverse complement.
TTGTTAGATTTTTTTTTTTTTTTTTTTTTTTGATAAGTAAGATTATATTCACCAAAAAAAACCACCATTACAACCTAGCCTTTATAACTTAGCACAACACCAAGATGCAAAGACACGACTCACATGGCCACATGAGGTCTAAAAAACACAGCAACAATTACAATTTTTCTATCCAACTTCTATCCCCACTACTACACTTCATTGGTAAACAATAAAGAACTCTATATGATCTATACACTTATTTACACTCTGCAATTTAAAATCTCAGAAGCCTTCATTTCTGATTCGCCAAATCTGATAAGTTGCTCTTGCAATAACTGCACTTAATATCTTTCCTCTTGTTCTGGACCCTTGTAAGATCTGTAAGTCCAGTAGATCCACTGGGGGAGTGACCTACAGCTAGGCTCATACCAATCCATCTAAGCAAGGCATGTATAATTTACTTACTATATGCACACTCAAAAAAAGATGAGTATGTGTTTCCTCTTCTTGGTCACATATGCAGCATATGTTGTCTCTAATCATAACCCCAAATTTGTACAACTTCACTTTTGTTCTGAGCTTGTTCTGGAAAACTAAGCAACATAATAAACTTATGTTTGGGCAATGTTATTCTGCTCCAAACACCATTATTAGCCCATGGAACACTTGGTATTCCTTCAGTCATCAACTTATACACCTTACTGATGACATAAGCAAAATTATTATCTCATGTATGAATTTGAGTTCTTTTAAGCTCCTCCTTTACCTTGCACAAATACTTAACCACCCAACTTGACTGTGTTGGGGCCTGAAAATCCCACCAATTCTGGTCTTTGATGTATATGGTATGCATCCATTTAACCCATAGATCATCTTTTTAGCACCAATGTGCCAAACCAGCTTGCCAATAGCAGTTTTGTTCCAGATTGTGATATCTCTAAACCCAAGTCCTCCATGCTTCTTAGGACTACACACCTTACTCCACTTAAGATAACCTGTTTTATCATCACTATCTCTGCAACTCCAAAGAAACATTCTACACACATTGTTGACTTTTTTTAGCACCGCACTAGGGATTAAAAAAATTTGAGACCAGTAGCAATGGATGCTCACGAGTACATATTGTACTAACTGAGCACCCCTTGCAAATGAAAGGTTCTGGTGCTCCACATCTTGATTTTTGTTGCCATTTTATCAACTAGTAACTCACAATCTGGTACCTTGAGTTTCTTTGTTTGAATAGGCACTCCTAGATATTTAAATGGCAACTTCTCTAGCATAAAACCAGAAAATCACTGGATTCTATTAGTTTCCTCCTCCTTCATTCCTGAGCAACACAGAGCAGACTTTGTGTTGTTTGCTTGAAGTCCAGTTGTCTCAGAGAACAACTTAAGCCCTTGCACCAAAATATAAGTAGACATAGACTCACCTTTGCTGAATAGTAACAAATCATCAACAAAGTAAAGGTGAGTGAGCTTCATATGAACACAACCCTTAAAACATTTGAACACCTCCATATTTCCAATATATGCCAAAATTCTTGACAAATACTCCATACACAACACAAAGAGCACATGAGACATTGGGTCTCCCTACCTTAGACCTCTTTTAGCGCGAAACAATCCTTCAGTACTACCATTCACCATCAAAGTGAATCTAGGAGTTGTAATGCACTCTATAATACACTTAGTAAAATGATCAAAGAAGTTTAAACCAACGAAAATCTCCTCCATGAACTTCCATTCTATTGAGTCATATGCTTTCCTCAAATCAATCTTCATAAGCATGCATTGTACTTGATTGTTCTTGCTCTAGAATTTTTTCACCAAATCTTAGCATAAAATAATATTATTGATAATATTCCTTCCAGTGATAAACGCACCCTGATTTGGAGCCACCCATTCAGGTAAACTTGGGCCAACCTTTTTTTTTTTGATAAGTAAGTAAGCATTTCATTAATCACCAAAAATCATACAACCTAGCCATTACTCTAAGGGAGACAAACCAACTACGTTGGACCCCATCCCAAAGAGAAGGCAAATACTTATACAATCAGGTTATAGATTAGAGAACCACTCTAATTCAGACCTCCTAACTTTCTTTGTCATTACAACAATGATTCTCATCTTAACTACATGTTTCAACTGTCTAATTGTAAATTGAACAGTAGGAATCTGATTCCTACTAAGCCAGATAACATATGTCAAAGCAGCAACACTTACAAAAATCACTTGTCTTTCAAACTTGGAAAGTCTTCTGTTCTTACTCCAGTTAACAATCTGCATCATTGTACTTGCTGTAGATCTGATATTAAGCCAATTCTTCACTTCAACGAGGCAAGCTTCACTACAACAACATCTAAAGAACAGGTGCTCGATCATGATCTTCAATTTCATTAGCACATAACAAACACGTAGCATTAAGACATATGCATATATGTGCCAATGTAGCCGAAGTTTGCAATCTAGCTTGAATTGCAAGCCGACAGATGAAGTTATGTTTGGGAGTATTAAGTCTATTACAGACCAGAATATCCCAATGAACAACATGTTTTAGACTTGTAATTTTTTCATAGACTACTTTCACATAATATTTAGTCATATCACACAAATCAGCTTGATTGTAATAATGTTTCAGAAATTCTTTGGTGGAGCAAACTTTCCTCCAGTACCAGCTTGCACTAGACTTAGGATGATAATTCCACCATCCTTTATTATGCAGATAAATTGAGTTACTCCACTTAATCCACACATTATTCTGTTTGGTAGTCACAGCCAAATGTACTTACCCATATTGGCAATTAATATTCCACAGAGCCACATCACTGATCCTAAGCCCTCCATGGTATTTGCTAGCACACAATTTCTCCCAAGAAATATTGCCAGGCCTGTTGCTATAAACTTACTCATTCCAAAGAAATGCTCTGCAGATCTTAGTAACCTCCATAAGAACTCTCTGAGGCAAGATGTAGATTTGGGACCAGTACATATGAAGGCTTACAAGAACACTGTTAATGAGTTGTGCTTTGGCTGTAAGAAAGATGTATAGAGCTCCAAGTTTTTATTCTTGCAATCATTTTGTCCACCAACACATCCCACTGAGCTTGGGATATTCTTCTTGAGCAAATAGGGAGTCCTAAGTACTTAAATGGTAGAGTACTTTGTGTAAAACCAACTTGGGCCAACCTTGTGCAAATCAGCTTTGTTCTTTTTTATAAATGATGGAGCAGCAGGCTATGAGCCTATAGTCCCCTATAGTAGCAGGATAGTTCACCTTATGAATAAGAGTTATTGCACACATTGATCTCTTCTAACATTTTGCCATGTATAAAGAAATCTTGGATTGCTGTGATGATATCTGCTCCCACAATGTCCTAGGATTTCTTGAAAAAATGGCTTGAGTAGCCATCAACGCTTGGGGCCTTTTCATCTGGAATGAAGAACAAAACATTTTTAATTTCTTCAGCATTGAATTGTAGCATTAACAACTAATGTTGATCCACTTTAAGCACCTTAGCTTGCCTTTTATTTCATATATACCACTCTATCCAACTTATAATACACTCTTTTTTTCCCCTCTTGCTTATTACTCCAGGTGAAGAACTGCCCACTAGCTTTCACATCATTCATATGACAAGCTTCCATAAAAGTCTTCATATCAACCTACTCTCTCTATCACATATGTTGCCCAATTCTCTCCTCCAGCCCCATGATTGAGTTAAAATCTCTCATGATCACCCAAGCATTAGAAATAGAAGCAGACAACTCAATCAATCTATCCCACATTTCCTTCCTTCCTTCCTCTCATTATAACCATATACAAATGTAAAACAAAGTATCTTCCCTCCATTCAAGCACATACCTTAGTATGTATGATTTGAGCTAAACAATAAAGAATATTGACATGAAATGCAGTAGGATAGCATGCTATGACAATTCTACCATTTTTATGCCAAGCAAAATTACTTGAAAAGCACCAATTGGGACACAAATTCAAGTACCAATTAAATCACCTAGGTTGTGTGACTTGACCTTTGTTTCAAGAAGGCTAAATATTATAGGACACAACAAGAATGTCAACTTTTAGCGTCCGCAAAAATCGGACGCTAAAAACACGGAATCGGACGCTAAATATATTAGCGTCCGCCGACGGACGCTAAAAGGCTGATGCAAAACCCTTGGTCGCTAATTCTCCAAATAGCGTCCGCTAAGCGGACGCTAACTATTTAGCGTCCGATTTTTCGAAATTAGCGACCGATACTTAGGAAGTCGCTATTTAGCGACCGCTCAGCACAGACGCTAATTAGCGACCGCCAAGGCGGTCGCTAATTAGCGACCGTTGTACACAGTCGCTAATTAGCGACCGCCAGGCGGTCGCTAATGCCCTAGGCCGTCGCTAATTAGCGACCGTTACAGACCCACACTTGGAAGCTTTTCTCTTTTAATTAATTACTATTAAATGTAATAAGATTCAATGAAATGATGCAAATACCATACTTCTTTTATTAAGGCAAACAAATTAATCAATTTAATTATTATTGATAATAAATGTTAATACAAGTGAAAAAATAATTCTAGAACTAAATTCTAGTACACTTAGAACAAAATCTAATACAAATATTATATAATTACATATACATTAATTTAAACTCCACACCAAAAATCTGGAACAAAACTAAATATTTTGAGTGACCAAGGACTTTAGAAATGCAGCCCACCCACCACCCATCATTATAAAGAGCATCAACTTCTTCAAACTGCTTGAACTTGTCGACTTTTCCTGCCTTTTAACGATATCCACAATGGCCTTTGCACATCTCTCCACTGGCTCAACTGGGACTGCACTTACTTGTACCTGGCATCATTTATGTTGAAGAAACAGAAAAAGCTTAGAACAACATAACTTTTGTACCATATGTTCACTAAAACTGAAAAGAGTTCTACTGGAAAATGTACAATAATTATATCTGTTTACTAACATATCTCACCTCCAAATATTTTAACTGTAAAACTAAGTGACAATGTATATTCTATATCGACACCCTTCATCCATTGAACTAAGTCCACCAGGATACGTAAAAAAAACTTACATATCGATAGCCTGTTGCTTGGTGACCCCCATGAAGGAATTGCTGCAACAACTTACATATTGGATTGACCCCTGATCTTCGAGAATATCTAACATATACAAAAAACTATAAGATTAGTAAGTTATTAGATATGAACCTACAAAAAGAAATGTAAGAAAAAGATAGACCAATAAGGTGTTCAAGTAGAATGAAGAAATCTAAGCATTTGAGCATCAAAGGAAAATAACAAACCACATTGCAAAGAACAAGTCTAGAGATGCCCTGCATTTGTTCACTAAATGCAAAATCCTGCTCAAAATACCAAAAACAGGATAGTGTGTGTTATTTTATGTTAGGCTATTACCTAAAAATGTGTTTTTGCAGGATCTATGAACTTAGAGAGAGAAGTTCGACAACTCAACCCAGTACGAAACACGATTACAGCATCATCAAGCATCGCAACAACAACAACAAAAACATATATATAAGAATACAAGGGAATGTACATGGGGAAGAAAGAGCTAAGAAGTACAAGGGACTAAAGTTTGAAGCTGGATCTAACACCAATCTGGGGAACGGGAAGGAGCAGCAAAAAAATTCAACTCCAAAAACAAATTTGAAAGTGCCCCGTGGCGAATAACTGTTCTCCATTGCATCTATCATATCACTCATCTAGCAAATAATTTTTCATGCTAACAACAAAACCATGGTCACAGCAGGGAAAGTAAATGTCGCATCTAATTCGCTGCACAATAAAGTTGATTGATGATTCCGTCCTAAGGTGTAAATAAACAAGGGCACTTTCAAGGTTTAGATCTACTTAAAGCTCATAATTATTAAAGTCAATAGGTATCTAAAATCTACCTCACTGAATTAGTTGGTCTCTCAGCACCAACATTACATCATTGAAGATGCTCTCCAGCTTCTGGCACAACCACATTACAGCCTGATGAAGTTTGCATAGATTTAGCTTCTGCAGCTTCAGAGGTCATTACCTCAGAAGAATCAGCAAGGTCCTGTTTCACTTTAGAACCAGACTGCCCTTCAACCTACAGATAAAATGCAAGTAACTGCCAATAAATCAAAACTGCCTCAAAAAAACTTGTCCAAGAAAACTTAACACATAAAAAAGGGTATAACCTGGTGTGATGATTCAAGATGTCGCTTCTTGCCTTCATTCTCAACATCCCTAATGGATATGGACTTAACCCCAGTTTCCCTCTTCACAGCATTAGCATGAGTAGGAATACCTGATGCTTCCCTGGGACTCACGTCAGGGATTGCTACTGTGCTTGATGTCTCAGCTGCCATGGCAGCAGATTGTTTTGATTGGCCAGAACTAGACTTCAGCTGCGTAGAAGAATTGTCCATCTCCTCTGCGTGGCTTCACTTTCAAACCAATGCACTCTTTAAAATCATAATTGAAATCTAAGTCGTCATTCTGCAGAAAATAAAAATGTAAGAAAAGCTAAAACTACAAGTCAGCAGAAAGCAAGAATGGAATAATATAGTACTTCCTCGTCCTACCTCGTAAGGAAACATAGTTTCTCCACCTTCTTCAACATCGGATAGATAAAGCAAGAAAGAAGCAACCTGCAGCAAGGCTAATAAATAAGTTAACTCCCAAGTATTCGCAAAAAAATAAGATGCAGTTGAAAACAAGGAAAATCAATGGGAATAGCATGATCACCACCCTGCCCTTGGATGCTTGGAGCTTCAAACAAGTCAACATGGCGATTTATGCAAGACTTGTCCTCTTGCTTTTAGCAATCAATCGATAAGATGATCTTGATTTCACCTTTCTTGTTGAAATAAAAGGCAAACCATATAATTCATCGTCAAATTTGCGAGAATGAGCTTCACCAATGACCTAGAGCCAGAAATTATTAAGAGTTTAGACGAAAGATCTAGACTTTAAAAATGCAAAGCAAGATTTCCTCAAGAGCCCCACTTTACACCAGAGAAATTTGCAGCATATTGCCTCGAGGGTGACAATTTATAGTACAAAAAAAAAAATCAAAATATACCTTTACACAAGCTCTAAGAATTATTGCTTGATGCTAGGAGGAAGCTTCGAAATGTCTACCAAAAATTTGGGAGCATTACTTTTCTGGACCTATCAAGAAGCATAGACCCTTACTAACTGTTCCTTTAATAGCAGAAGAGCAGAGTACCATCATTTCTATAAGCATATCAAACATATGAGACTTCAAAGAGAGATGACATTCAATTATTCTAATGATCTCCTTACTCGAGGATAAATCTGAACTCATAAAAGTTACAGTTACCAATTTTTCACCTATCTAGTTGCTTTAGTTAGTCTCTATACAATTAACTCACATATCACTCTAAATGTATGATCAGTCATCCAAACCCTTCATGTACAGAATAGTCTTGTAAATGAATAACCTGTCCTTGGTGAAGCACAATTATCTAAAATTTCTGTCTTTTTGGTATAACACTATAACTCTATGTTTGTTCCTAGACTTATTCAAAACTGGTACTTACAGTATCTGGCGTTACGAAAAGTACAACTACAATTGACATTGGTGAGAAATTCCTAATACATACTACTAATAGCCGCTTCCTTGTTCATAACTTTCCTGGTTGCAATTGAACATCATCTATTAGCTATTTATAGTGGTGAAATATTGATTTCATTATCCAACATTCATGATCTAATACAGAAATTCAGAATTAGATATCCAATTTGTTATGAACTAGCATCACTGGATATTCGACATTGAACTCCAATCCTAAAACACGCTTCTCAAGGAGAAGCAACTATCTATCACTTAATTGTCCAATTTTACCAAAACTACAATTTAACAATTCAACTATAACAATTGTCACTACAACCATGCTTAATCATTGTCACTAACCATGGTTAATCATCAGTAATCAACTATAACAATTCAAAACACCTTAATTCATTGAAAATTCGATTAATTTCATCAGTAATCGCAAAAACCCTAACATTCACAACACAAATCCAATAAAAACTCAGAAACAAATAACTCAATCCGCCGCAACACACAAATACGAATCAAATCAAATTCAAAACAATGAAAGAATACAGAATTGAACGAATAAAGTGTTAAAGGACCTTGTTTCGAATAATCGAATTGAAGTAGATTGAGAAGAGAGAGCACCGATAGCCACAACCGACAACAACGTTGAAGAAGATGATGGTGAAGAAGATGAATTCGTCAAGTTCTGCTTTCTGAGTGTGGTCGACGGTGAGAGAGAAGAGCGAGAAAGAATAGAGAATAGAGAGGTTAGGGTTTGGTTTGGAGAGAATAGATGTCGTCGAAATGTGGGTGGAAGGGTCGATTTTGATTTTGTTATAGCCGCTTTATTAACGTCCGCCTAAAGCAAGTAGCGTCTGACATTCCGGATTTCAAACTATACTCCTCTTTCTCTTTTCTTCTTCTCTTCTCTCTCTCTTCTTTTTATATATAATATATATATTATATATATATATTATATCGGTTTTTCACGAAATCCCGACAAATCAAGAATTCCATATACCCTCAATGTTTCAGAAATGCACCATATACCCTTCAGTTTTCGAAAACGTGCACCAGATGCCCTTTTCTAACTTCCGTTATCTCAACGTTAGCTCTATTTACCATTTTGCCATTATTAACGTCTAATCCTAATTCTAATCTAACCCTAATTCTAATCTAACTCTAATTCTAACCCTAACCCACCCCTTACCAAACCCTAACCCTAACACCTGCCAGCCTCACCCTTCCCCTTCCCCTCCACCTTATCCCAAGCCCCCACCCCCTCCCTCCCTGCCACATGCCAACCCCTCCACCGTCGCAACCCCTCCCAACCCCTCCCCCTCCATTGTCACAACCCCTCCACTGTCGCAACCCTCCCAACCCCTCCCCTCCACCAGTGCTATTCGTTCCCATCAATTCCCCCTCCCCTTCCCCGTCGACACAGCAATGGCACAGGAGACCCCATCCCCATCCCTCCACTCCATCATCGCACCCCATCCCCTCTCTAATCGCCCCCACTCCTTCCCCGTCAATTTCTCCCCTTCATTTTTCCGTCGACACAGTCGTGACACAGCAGGTACACACAGCGACACAGCAGAAAAAGCGAGAGTTTTGAGGGAGGAGAGAGATACAACAGTGGCAAGCAAGCAAATAAGCGGCAAAAAAGCCGGCGAGCTAAGGACGCCGTGGTGAGATTGAGGGGGTGGGGGCAAGAGAGTGAGAAATAGAGGGGGCGGGGTTGGGGAATCGACTGGAAAAGGGAAGGGGAAATCGACGGGTGATGGGTGGTCAGTGGTGAACAGACAGGGAGTGGGGAGGCCGGCACGCGCAACGTCGGTGGGGTGGGGGAGACCGGCAAAAGCAACGGCGGTGGGGTGGGGTGGGGGAGGCCGCACGCACATCCGGGGGGGAGGGGGAGGGGTGGGTGTGGGGGGTGGGGTAGGGGTGGGGTGGGTGGAGGGGAGGGGGTGGGGTGGGGGCTGCGAAGGGGTAAGGTTAGGGTAAGGGGGAGGGGGAGGGTTTAGGGTTAGATTAGGGTTAGGGTTAGGTTAAATTAGGATTAGGGCTTAATGATGGTAAAATCGTAAATAAATCTAACGGTGGGTTAACGACAGTTAAAAAAAGGGTATTTGGTGACAAAAATGAATTGTCAGGGGTGTATGGTGAATTGTTGAAACATTGAGGGTATACTGTGAATTTCTTGATTTGTTAGGGGTATTTGGTGAAAAAACCGTATATATATATATATATATATGAAAAAAAACTAGGGAGGATCCCAAGAGATGGACCACCCTAAAGCATCCTTTCGGATGATCAAAGAGAAAGTAGTATCCAGAGATTCGAACCAATACGTAAGATCAGAAGAAGAGTGCCCTGGATGAGCCATCAAATCCGCCGCCATGTTACCTTCCCTAAATCCATGACTGACGCGCACATCGTCGAACCATTTTAAATCCTCACCTGCATCCAAAATAAGCGAAGGAATTTTCCAAATCCTTTTAATAGGCTGGATAACACAAAGATTATCCCCTTCTATAACCAAATTTTTAATGCCAAGAGCAATGACGCTTTTAATACCTTCCCTTAGACGGTTAGACCCCATGCTTCTGCAACTAAAATAGAGAAGTGTGGACTAATAGAATTAGCGCCACACAACTTATTTTCTCCCTTGTCATCTCTAATAATAAACCTAAACGAAGTAACCCCGTCCTTCAATTTCGAGCCATCAAAATTAAGTTTAAAAAACGAAGAAGGAGGGGGCAACCAAGCAATACTCCTCATACATGTCTAGCCTTACAAGGAAAAGAAGGAAGACTTTGGGACAAGACATCTTCAATCCCTACTCCATCTAACTTATCCACATAGGCTCAAATCATTCTACTTAATTTAGAAAGGGAAAAGGAGTCTTTTCTAAATGTAATTCCATTTTGAGCATACAAAATAACCACCGGGTTAAAGCAACCTTAGTAATTTGATCCAGCGAAATAACTCTAAAAAGTTGGTTCATAAGTAATCTTTAAAAGATATATCAACCTGGATGGGGGGGGATCACACAAATTCTAGAAATTTCCTCAAAAACATCAACACAAAATGGACAAGACAAGAAGAGATGATTTAAGTCTTCAGAATGATGATTGCAAAAGACACATTCTAGGGGAAGAAAAACATGGCTCATCTCTAATCTTTTTTTTGTAGGGAGCCCATTATTACAAATTTTCCACAAGAACTTAACCTTACGGGAACTTTTAGATGTCAAATCCAAATAGAGGGATATGGGGTAGGAGAATCCAAACCATAGCCCTGAAGTAAATAGACACCTGATTTGACTGAATAACAACCATCAGGAGAGAGAGCGCAAACCAACTTATCCTCTATACTATGCCTAGGAATGTAAGATAAGAAGAATAGCTTTGATATGGACAGAGGAAGAAACAAAAGAAGTCTATCTTTAATTATCCCATTGTCTCTCTTGGTTAATGATAATCCACAGTCAACTTTTCACTTCTCCCCCACTACAGAGCAAACTTCAATAAGGGGATACTGGCCGAAAACCCAATTGTCATGCCAAAACGAAATCCCCCCCCCCCCTTCCTACTATCCAAAGCAGTCCTTTTTTAAAAGAATTTCTCAAAGATAAATATATAATTACTGGTTTAATATGTAGCTATCATTTCTCGTTGATTTATCGTTTTTAATATCCAGTTATCATTTTTTCATAGTTATTCCTTTAATACCATGGCAGCATACAAACCTTATAGTCTTAATTTTCAGAAACTTAAACAAACATTAGATATACAACTGTTAGATTCGAGCACATTTTACAAGCTCTACCTAATTACTTTTTTTTCTTGTCTTCTCATCCTATCATGTATTCATGCCATTTGATTTGTTGTTGGTGTCGCACTACTAAATCTTTCCTTGTATCATTGTCACTTCTTAAATTGCAGTTCAATTTTAACATGATACCCTGATTTTGATAGACTTTGTAGCGCACATGGAAGTTTTGATGGACCCGAATAGTATCATAAAATTGCATTTTCATTAATAATTAATTGTACAAGTGTGTTTGTGAGAGCTCATGTCTCTCATTCACCTTGGTAGAACCCTTTGTTTCTACCTTTCCTAATGTCTTGTGTGGAGCTCACTTGTTTGGCTGTAGTGTTGTGAGAGCTCAAGTCTCTCATTCACCTTGGTAGAACCCTTTGTTTCTATCTTTCCTAATATCTTGTGTGGAGCTCAGTTGTTTGGCTCCCTTTTCAACTCATGCACATATTACATATTTATAGTTGTTGTATCTTAACTTCTATATATTTTTCTTTCAAGTACAAATACCCTAGATTTTTCACAAGATAATTCTAGTTACACATTAATTAGATATTTTTCTCACATTTTTCATCAAACATTTAGAATTTTCTAGATTAATCTCTAACACTCCCTTGAAATCTTGAAAATTTTTGTACTTCATCATGCTTCTTCAAAAGGTCTCTTCAAAGTTTTGTTGATGCACATGTCATCAACTATCTCCAAACTTAATTCTTGAAATTTTCTTCTCGTTCTCGTCCTCGTCGGTGCTTATGTCACCAACCACCTTGATCTTCCATTTTGTTCTTTCCATATTGTTGATTATCACTTCTTTGTGGTGGTACCATCGTTACCAACCATCCTACGTTTGTTTCTTCATCACATTTTCTTGATCTTTAATGTTTTGTGTTGGTACCCACGTTACCAACTTATTCCCCCTAATCTGAACTTTTTCATTTTTTCTTCACATACTTATCCAATTTCATTCTTTCATTGATGTTGTCACCAATCATCTCTGCTAATGCCCATGTCATTAGCAAACTCCGAAATCTTTCTCTTGAACTTTTTTCTTCTTCTTCTTCTCCTTTTTCTTTTCATGTTGTTGTTTTTTTTTTCTTCTTCTTCCCAACGTTTGGTGCTCTTGTCACCAATATTCTCCCATTTTTTTCATTCTTTCCTTTTCTTCCAATGTTAGTTTCATTTGTTGATGTTCATGTCATCAACCATCCAACTTATCCTACATTTTAATCTTCAACATTTCTTAAAAATTATCTCATCCTTTTTTTTCTCCATCGTCATATTTTAATTTCCAAACATATCTTCCATTTTTGTCTTCTCCTAAAACTCTTTTATTTCATCTCCATACCTTGTGACTTATCTTCTTTGAAATTTTGTATTAGATACTTACCTTGATTGTGCCCTCCAAGTCTACTTTTACAAGCTTGATTTCCATTTCTCGGGCCTTCAATCTTCTTCGTAATCACTTTTGCGACTCTGATACCATGATAGAATTTGTGGCGCACATGGAAGTTTTGATGGACCCGAATAGTATCATAAAAATTGCATTTTCATTGATAATTAATTATACAAGTGTGTTTGTGAGAGCTCATGTCTCTCATTCACCTTGGTAGCTTAGAACCCTTTGTTTCTACCTTTCCTAATATTATGTATGGAGCTCACTGGTTTGGCTCCCTTTTCAACTCATGCACATATTACATATTTATAGTTGTTGTATACTTGTATCCTAACTTCTAGATTTTTCTTTCAAGTACAAATATCTTAGATTTTTCACACGATAATTCTAGATACACATTAGAAATTTTTCTCACATTTTTCATCAAACATTTAGAATTTTCTAGATTAATCTCTTACAGATTTAATAAGGGTAAATTTGCTCGAAACATGCTCGAAGACCAAGAAGTTGAGTTTAAACATGGTTTTATCTGAACATCAATTGGGGGTTCAAGCTGTTTGAATGTCCATATTTTTCTGAACTTTAACCTGAATTTTCAGAGTTGCTTTTCTAACCAAATCTTGTATGAGCAGAGCATCTAAGTACTTCTAGAGCTATACTATATAAATTCTCAAATCTATATTAATACAATCTTGTAAAATGATTTCATAATCAATAATCATAGTTGTTACCATTATGCATGGTAACTGTTTATTAGCAACTGTAATTATCGATTATGGCTCCCCTATTCTAATGTTGCACTAGCAAAGACTGAGCAGATTCTGAATCTCTAAGCATTCGGTTATGACTTAAGACTTACCATACTCCGATGTTCCATAGCCTATGTATGATTCGATTCTATATTATCGTGCAAAAGCACATAGATCTACCAATTGAGCTAATAGGCTTTACCATTACAAATACAATTTCCCTTTACTAATTCAACACCCAACTTCCTATTTCCAAAAACCATGGTCACATTTACATATATAGTGACCCTTAAATGAATTAAATTCAAGATAGAGTAACCGTACCCTATTCTAACTTTGGCTAGATATAAACATTTGAATATAATGAAGCTTTCTCATAGAATAGTTATGGTTTTCTAATTCAATTAAAAGTAATTTTTGACCCTCATCATATAACAAAACAAGGATAAAACTAGAAGCAAGCATATAGTGACTTTTTCGGACATATAGAGACTTCATTTTAATCAAGGCACAAATCGAGCATTAGCATTACCAGTAGCAATAGAAACTCCTTGAGCAACCCACTAGAAACTACATACTTACTCCGCTTCATAATAAGTGAAACACTTATTATTTTAGAACATTTCAAAATAAGTGAAACATACTTTAAATAGAAAAAATAAAGTGACAAAATGATAAATGTACCCATCACAAACTTGTATGGTTTGCTTTTCTTTCTCCTCCTTTTGATTATGTAAAGGGATATTTTATGATTTTTTGGCTTTTGAAAGAGATGTTTATTAAATTTTGCGCCAAATCCTTTATGTTTCACTCATTATAGAGCAGGGGAAAATATAACCAAAATTCACAAAGTACTTCTTGAGAAAGATAAATCAAACTTTTTCTTATTCCTAGAGTGACCGGTGTAGTGTTTCTCTTCTTCGCATAGTGATCCATATAACAGATACAGTACTTGTTCCTTAACCTATATATAGTTGAAAACAAATAACCAAATTCATAATTTGACATATCTTGAAGACATAGTTGATGAAAGTTCCAAAATTTGAAGTTCTGATCGCTTAATTGAAGGAAAAACAAATGCAAAAATCTAATTCTTAAACCTAAACTAAAATCGAGCCGGAATGAAAAAAGAATGCAAAATCAAGTATCTTAAGTAGATAATCACTCTATGCCGCAAAAAACTTTTCTCTCTCCCCTCTCTCCTCTCTACTTTCAAAAACCCTAGCCTCCATTGTTGATTTTTAAAGGGGCTTCCATCGGTTTTTACCGTTGGAAAGCCCCCACCTTTGTTTTTTTATTTGTTTTTAGGTTTCCAATAACGATTTATCTCTCGAAAGAAAGGGTTTTCGATCTCCTTCGTAAGAAAAGGTTTTTCGATCTCCTTCGAAAGACAAGGTTTTTTGACCTCCTTCGAAAGACAGGGTTTTTCTCCTCTTTTAGAGGGGGAATTTCTACAGGTTACAATTCGGGATACTATATCTAATGGATTGCCGTGAAATTATTTTGTTGGTGAAGAATTATGCGGGATCACAAAGGTTATCAATTTTTCGAATACGGTCAGATGAATCCGACGGAAATCATCCACACGACTACAAGGGATCGTTAGTTGTCTCTCCAACAAGGTTGTATTTTCCAGCGATATAAGCGGGAGATGTTCCACATTGCAAGATTTGTTTGACGATCGTATTTTTATGAAGGAAATTTTTGTTTGATTCAACTTATGTATTTGTTTGATTCGATTGCTTATGTAGATGTCGTATGACTTTTTATTAATGAATTAATTTTACTATTCAAAAAAAAAAAAAAGTAGATAATCACTAAAAAATTAAGTAGAAGCAGATAAATCACATACAACCTTAAAATCAGTAAAAAAAAAAATCAATAACATGGAATAGCAAAATTGAACAGGAATTTACAATTAACTTGAACATGATTGAACTTTTTTACCAAGTTTAAACTACTAGTAGAGCACATCAATCTAACCAATATAGTAACCCTTTTGGTTGAATAGGTACCCTCAAAACTAAAACATAAAGCTCGAAATTTAGATTATTGCTTCTTGCTAGAATCGTCAACAAAGGAACAAAGCTCATGTTTTGGCAAAGCAATGTATTTACACTTGTTCTCGATTCTCTTCTAATATCTAGGTGCATTTTCCCTTTGTTTAAAAAAACAACTATTTGTAGGAGTTTCGACGGTTATTTCACCAAATATCCTTGAGAAAAAAATTTATTCACCAAATACCCCCATTTTTTTTCAAAATTCACCAAATACCCCTGACTTTTAAAAAAATTCACCACATACCCTTTTGTTAACAGACGTTAGTCCTCCGTTAGCATTTATTTACAAGTTTGCCCTAAGTTAACCTAATTAACCCTAAATCAACCTAATTAACCCTAAGTCAACCTAATTAACCCTAACTAACCTAACCCTCTTTCTCTCCCCTAACCCACCAGCCCCTACCCAAGAACCCCAACCCCACTAGCCCCCATCCCACCACCCCAGACCCACCAGCCCCTTCCCCTGCAGCCACCAACACCAGACCCACCCCCTCCCCCTCCCTCTCAGCCCTCCTCCCGCAACCCCTTCTCGCGCAGCCACCCTCCCGCAGCCCTCCTCCCCTACACACAGCTCCTAATGCCAAACCCACCCCTACCCCTCCCTCTCAATCCCCCTCCCGCTGTCCCCTCCCCCGCAGCCCCCATCCTGCAGCCCCCTCCCCTGCACGCAACTCCCCTTCCCGCAACCCCCCTTCCCAAAACCCTTCCCCTACACACAGTAACCCCCTCCCACACAACCCCTCTCCCATGCACGCAGCTGCCTAGCAAAAAATGCAAAAGCAACACCATCGGCCTAGGGGTGGGGGGCTCGAGATTTGCGATTTTGCTGCGGGTGAGGGGGAGCGTCGAGTTCGAAGGGGTGGGGAGCCTATGAGTTTGAAAGGGTGGGGGGAGGAGGGAGATTCAGGCTGGGGTGGTGGGGAGGGGGAGGCGCGACTGTGGGGCAGGGGGAAGAGGAGGGGTTGGTGGGGCTGGGGGCTCGTGGGGCTGAGGTTGTTGGGAGGGGGTGGTGAGGCTGGTAGGGTTGGGGGTGGATTAGGGGTTTTTAGCATTTAGTTAGATTTAATTAGGTTTATTTAGGATTTATTTAGTGTTAATTAGTTAACGAAACACTAACATCCATTAGCTAAAAGGGTATTTTGGTAATCTTTTTAAGGGTCAGAATCTGGTGAACTTTTTTAAAGATTAGGGATATCTAATGAATTTTGAAAAAAGTGAAGGTATTTGATGAATAAATTTTTTTGTCAAAGGTATTTGGTGAGATAACTGTAGTCTCAAACTTTAAACTTTTAATGTAATAACAATAAATTTTTATCATACTTGAGCCTTAATGATAACTATGATCAACCCATTTTACATATTGGAACTACAATATTTAATTTTCATAGTAACTATTTTTTTTTTTTTTTTTTTTTTTTGCATAATGATCTGCTAATCATATCAAAACACACAATTGAAATAAACATAAAATTTCTTGAGCACAAGAGGCCCGCAACCCATGTAGCAGACAACGAACTCGGGTTGGGTCGGGCCGGGTTGACACGAGATGACCAAAACGACAATGCTGTAGTAGACTAGTAGTGTAGTGTCTAGACTTTACTCTTTAAGACTCTTCTCCCGCAAGAAATAGACAGAAAATTCTAAATACAATACTTTACTAATCCACCGCAATATACCAAATTGCCAACAAACGACAAAACGGTGCCACACATTTCAACATAACCCAACTTTGTTAATTCCCAATTATCCCCATCAATCCCAAATTCCACCTTCATTCTTCCTTAAAACAGAGTCTGGTTTTCTCTTTTCCGCCCACCATTCTCCTCCATCTTCTTTTCCTAAATCAATAAACAAAAATTCCCAAAAACCAACCCACCAAAAATTCCCCCATTTTTAGCCCACTGTTTTCTCTCCTCCCAATCTCTTTTATTACCCACCTTCTACTGAGTTCTACTTCATCAATTCATCCACTCTCAAACCTCCAAATTTCATTTCTTCTAGTGTAATATAAAGTTAACAACTTTACAACAATGGATACTGGAGCTCCAGCAAAACCTGTCCAACCCATTTCACTCTTCGGGTCAAGTACATTAGGTCATCATCTGGGTCGACGCTTAGCTCAAATTGGTGTAACCGATGTATTCTCAGTTCCAGGAGATTTCAACTTAACATTACTAGACCATTTAATAGCTGAACCACAGCTCAACTTAGTTGGGTGCTGTAATGAGCTCAATGCTGGTTATGCTGCAGATGGGTATGCTCGAGCTAAAGGTGTGGGTGCGTGTGTTGTGACTTTCACTGTTGGTGGGCTTAGTGTTCTTAATGCTATTGCTGGTGCTTATAGTGAGAATCTTCCTGTTATTTGTATTGTTGGTGGACCTAATTCTAATGATTATGGAACTAGTAGGATTTTGCATCATACTATTGGATTACCTGATTTTACTCAAGAATTGCGTTGTTTTCAGACTGTCACTTGCTTTCAGGTATTTTGTGTCTCTGCTTTTAGTCTTTTGCTGCTGTTTTTTGCTAATGTTAAGGAAGTGTCTTTTTCATTGTTTGTTTTCATGTTTGATTGTACTTATGTTACAGGATGTGTCGGACTCTGATATTAAGACTGTTTAACTTAGTTTTAGTATTTGTAAGTTCAGTAACTTAGTTTTAGTATTTGTAAGTTCAGATAAGGACTAATAAGTTTCAGTTCGGCAAGAATAAGGTTTGACATACTTATATAATACGATTTCATAAGTTATTTAGGCCTTATTTGGTTGTATATAGGAAGTCATACTTTCTAGGAAGTTATTTTTTCCATGTATTTGAAATTCCTAGGAAGTGTAAAATTGTGTTTGGTTGATATTGGGAAGTAGAACTTTGTATGGGAAGCTCTACTTACATCAGGGAACCTAGGTAAGTAACTTCCTCCAAATGGAGGAAGTAGAACTTTTTAGGAAGTGCAAATTTCCATGGTTTTATTAACCAAATAACTTCATATACTTCTACTTCCTAGGAATTTGCACTTCCCATGATTTATTTTGTCAACCAAACAAGGCTTTAGGGACTGATAAAGTCTAATAAGTTCAAATGAGTAATAATAAGTTGAAAAGAATTATGCCTAAATGGAAAAAAAAAACCTTAAGTGCTGAACTATTTATAGTTTATACCATGTTTTAGATTTGGAGTATTTGACATGGGTATTTAAGTATCTTCCCCAAGGAGTCTGTTATGACTTATAACTTGGTTATAAACAAAAACTTTTTAACATGGTATATAAGTCATGGAAAATACCCCTTTAGTTGGGAAAAGTATTAGCCATTGGAAATTCTTTGCATGTGACTTAAAAATGATAAAAAGCAAGTAAGATTGTGCTTTAGTAATATTGTTGTATAGCATATTAGCATATATTGAGAAATTCAACTTGGAGATCTGTGCTGCTCTATGTTGGATTTTGTTATATGTTATGGTACTTGATGTTTCTACAGAACTACAAATGTAACTTACACCATTCACTTAAGTTGATGTTGGGGTATTTTCCATCTTTTGGTGTTAATATATTAGAGATAATGTTCTGATGCAATGCAATATGGATCATTTCTGGAAAATTTGTACCAGAATAATAGGGAACACAGAGTTATAGGTATTCTGCAATGTGGTGTTTTTCTTATGTATGATGTATAATTAAAATTTTGAGTATAAATTGTTGATGATGTTTAACACAATAGGCTGTGGTGAACAACTTGGATAATGCACATGAGCTGATAGACACTGCAATTTCAACAGCTTTAAAGGAAAGCAAACCAGCTTACATTAGTATAAGCTGTAATCTTCCTGGAATTTCGCATCCAACTTTCGCTAGGGATCCTGTTCCATACTTCCTTTCGCCAAAGTACGCATTCTCTTGTGTTTTGTTTGTTCTTGTAATTATCTTGAATTTGACAGAGGCATATGAATCTATGTGTGTATGATTCACAAGACTGTTTTACAATGCAGTTTGAGCAATCAGTTAGGCTTGGAAGCTGCCGTGGAAGCCACAGCTGAGTTCCTAAACAAGGCTGTGAAACCTGTCATTATTGGTGGACCCAAACTTAGGGTGGCAAAGGCACAAAAAGCTTTTGTAGAACTTGCAAATGCAAGTGGTTATCCAGTAGCAGTCATGCCATCAGGTAAAGGGCTGGTGCCTGAACACCATCCTCACTTTATAGGCACATACTGGGGTGCTGTTAGTACAAACTATGTTGGTGAGGTGGTCGAATCAGCTGATGCTTATGTTTTCGTGGGTCCCATTTTCAACGATTATAGTTCAGTTGGGTATTCGTTGCTAATTAAGAAAGAGAAAGCCATTGTAGTGCAGCCTAATCGTGTGACTATTGCTAATGGTCCTTCATATGGCTGGGTTTTCATGGCTGAGTTCTTGAGTGCATTGGCAAAGAAGTTGAAGAGAAACACCACGGCAATGGAGAATTACCGTAGGATTTATGTCCCTCCAGGCATGCCTTTGAAGTGTGGGAAGGACGAACCACTCAGAGTTAATGTTCTCTTCAAGCATATCCAGGCAAACCATAAATTTCTATCTTTGAATGATTCAACTGTATCTTTGATGTCTTTGAAATGACTTTTCTATACTTTGTTGGACAGTCAATATTCTTGAATTTTATTTTGACATTTGAAATGTTATGAAACAGGATATGATCAAAGGCAATTCTGCTGTAATTGCAGAAACTGGGGACTCTTGGTTCAATTGTCAAAAACTCCGTCTTCCAGAAGGCTGTGGGTAAGTCGAAAATTTGTTGAAGAAAAACATCCTGTCTTGATTGAACTATTGACTTATGCCGCTGCCTGCTAGATACTATTCTGAAACACCTTGTAGTCTATGAACCGTCTTTTCAGCTTTCCTCCTAAGGATCAATTTCACAATTGTTTATTAACTTAGCTTCTGAAGAATCTGAACCTGTGCAGTTGTGCTCAATGTACAGGTTCGAATTTCAGATGCAATATGGGTCGATCGGTTGGTCTGTAGGTGCTACATTGGGATATGCTCAAGCTGCCCAGGACAAGCGAGTTGTTGCTTTCATTGGCGATGGGAGTTTCCAGGTCAGTTATTAATTTGATATGATTACTTTGGTGCATACTACAACAAAAATAACAATGTGAAAACCTTTTAATCCCAAGAAATGGGTTCGGCTCAATAAACCTAGATATTGTCTTCTGCTGTCATCCATAAAGCTTCTCTTCCTCCATTTATTCTTATCTCGTGTTATATGTTCTGCAAACTATATTATTCAAATCACTTTGGTCAATCTAGATTCTTTTCGAATCTCATGCTGCACCTTCAGCCAGCCATCTTTTTGTTCTTCCTTGGAAATAGCCTGCCGTCCTGCTTTTTCTTGGATACAATCATACAATCTGCCATCTTAACATCTGCATTTTATGGTTGTGAAGTACCATCGACAGTGAAAAACAGCAAAACTGACACTCATGTCTTTTGTTAGGTCACCGCTCAAGATGTTTCAACTATGATTCGTTGTGGGCAAAAGAACATAATATTCCTTATCAACAATGGTGGATATACCATTGAAGTGGAGATTCATGATGGCCCCTACAATGTGATTAAAAACTGGGACTATACCGGCTTTATCAAGGCTATCCATAACGGTCAAGGAAAATGTTGGACAGCCAAGGTAAATACTATGATCGACTTGTTTATAAATTTATATGCAACTCTATTACTCCTTCTTGGAATGCATATTATCACTGCTCATTCCCTAGTGAACTGTGACCTCAATATGTATAAATCATGTTACCTGGGCTATAGTACATGCAAAAGGTGCTAATTCTGCTGCTGTATAATTTGTTAAATGCAGGTCCGAACAGAGGACCAACTGGTTGATGCTATAACAACCGCTACAGGTGAATGCAAGGACTCGCTTTGTTTTATAGAAGTCATTGTGCACAAGGACGATACCAGCAAAGAGCTGTTGGAATGGGGATCGCGTGTTGCCTCTGCCAACAGCCGACCTCCCAATCCTCAGTAATAAGTAGCGCTATATGCCTGTTATCGCGAGCTTTCAATCTTCAACAGCTCTGCTTTGATTGTGGTAGTAATCTATGGTGGCATTGAATAAAGGAAATAGGAAGTAATAGTGTTTTATACTGTATTTGTATGTAAATAAATGTGTCTTTTGTTGCGAATTCAATTTTCTTATCTTAGAGGATTTGTATCACTGCTCACTTGCTAATCTGAGAGGATATGTATAGATTATCTTGATGAGTTCAATAGACATGATAAGTTATCGGATGGTTAGAGTTACTATAGACTCAAATCGCGGTAACTTTTGTGTTGCGATCTTGAAGAAGACTACTTTAATTCACTATAATAGTCAAGTATGTGACTTGGTGAAGTTTAAAAACCGGAAAAACAAACATTGATTACAACTAAATTAGGACAGATGAGTACCAAACTTGCTAATTGGCCTAACAAAATTTATAGGTCGTTTGCAAAAGGACTACCTTACTTCATTATTTAGAATAAAAAAGGTAATTTTATTGACAAAAGTTTGATCGATGAAAATTATAGCTATAACACATTATTGTTACCCTAAGATCATCTCACGGTCTCACCTGAAACCTGAGTATTTCCGCGAAATATGAGAATGGGCAAACTCCAATTTTTAGATTCATTCCAAATTGCAAATAAAATGATACCTCCATTATTCCAAAATTAATGCAAGACTTTGTTTTTGGCATGGATTTGTATGAAAGTTCATGTTAAAATATCAAAAAAATTATGGAAAGAGGAAAGTTGTAGAGTGTAAATAGACTTAGTAGTAAAGAAAGGCAAGTTTCACAATAATTTTAGAGCTGAATAAGAGTGCGTTTTGTTCACCTGAAACAACTTAAACTTATCAAAACTAAATTTATTCACAAACTTTTGTATAAGGCAGGCCACACCTTGAACAAATGGTGTGGCCAGCTAATAAAAGGCCCAAGTTAGGCTTTATAATGAAGCCCACGTCCCCTAGAAAAAGCCCAAGCATAAAATTCGTTTTCGGAGGGGTTACTTTTCGTAAAAGGAGTTACTTTTGAATCCGTTTTCAGAGGGGTTACTTTTCATAATAGGGGTTACTTTTGTTGAATCTATGTTTTTTTTTCTTCTAATTTTTAGGTGTTACTTTTAGTGAAACTAAGGGTTACTTTTTCAAATGCTAAGCGGTTACTTTACTAAAATCGGGGATTACTTTTGTAATGATAAGGGGTTACTTCTACGGAAAGTATGAATTACATTTGTAATTATAAGAAGTTACTTTTACTAAAATTAGGGGTTACTTTTTAATTATAAGGGATTACTTTTATAATTATAAGCGGTTACTTTACTAAAACCGGGGATTACTATTGTAATGATAATGGATTACTTTTACGGAAAGCATGAGTTACATTTGTAATTATAAGGGGTTACTTTTACTGAAATTAGGGGTTACTTTTATAATGATAAGGGGTTACTTTTATAATTACAAGGGGTTACTTCTTACGCCATAAGCACCACCACCACCTTCATTATCCTCCTTTTCTCTCTCCTCAGCTCCACCGTCAATTCTACCTCCATCATCCTCAATCATCGTTGTTCACCTCTTCTACTCCTCTCTCACTATATCCCCACCCCGACTCCTCCTACCTCTATCTCTCTCCGCCTTCTTACCTCCTCCCCCTTCCTCATCCTCTCTCTCCTTGCCTCCTCCGCTTTAAATTAAATGAGGTGAAGACTACCACTACTATTTCCTTGCAGTAATAAGTGTAAAGTATAATTAGAACTCTAGACTGCTATGAATTAGAACTTCGGCAGAAGTCTCTGCAAAAGTGAAACTTTGATCAATCTTTGTCCATATGCTCCATCTTCAAATCTTAAAGTCATCTTGTAATCTTCAATCAACGCAATTCTTCCATAGTCTTCTCAGTCTTCAAACCGATGACATTATTTTATGCCTTCTTATCTAGATCTGGGTAGGAATTACTTTTGCATTACCTATTTCCCTAGTTTTCTGGGGATTTGCGATTGCTTCACGCCATGGATGACGTGGTTGTTGACGCAGATGAAGTCGAAGGTTGATGATAAAAAAGTCGAAGATCTGAGGAAGGAGGAAGGAGGAAGGAGGAAGGAGGAAGGAGAAAGGAGGAGGGAGGAGGGAGGAAGGAGGACCGAAGAGGAATTGGGGCAGGAGGAGAGAGAAAATGAAAAATCTGAGGGGAAGAGGAATTGGGGTGGCCGCACAGTTTAGGTTCAGTGTGGCGTGTTGCACAAAAAACGCACTGAAATTTATTAGAGGTAATCTCTATTCTATATGCGAAAAGGGGTAGGACACCAAAATATTAGAAACTCCATTAAACCCTCACTACATCTCTATTTTAACTACTTACTTTAATTTAAAAAAAAAAGGAAACTACCTAATTAATTTAAAAAATAACAAAATACATTACAAAAAGAAACCATCAACAATTCAAATATCCCTAATTTATTAGATATAATTAACAACTAATTTAATTTTCTACGTCCCTTAAAAAAATTAATTTAATTTTTCATTTTTGCACGCATCGCGTGCATATAAAACTAGTTAATTCTTATTGGAACTTATTTTTACTATTGTTATAGACTTAATTAAACCTGATCACACATAATTTGAAGTTATTGGAACTTAAAACTTATTTTTAAGCTAAGAGTTAGATTGTCCATACTCACAGATTGCAACTCTCTCTCTGTTCATCCATAAGTCCAATTATCAAACACAATTTGGCATTTTCAAGAGAAGATTGCGAGCAAATCAATCTTTTCGACGAGGTCGGAAAATTGGATCTTCCAAAAATTGTAGGTTTGTGCTTAAAAATTATTCAAAGCATGGTTGAATTTGTCATTCTGCTTGAATATTTCTTTGTCTTAACTCTTACTGCCAGTAATATGGTGTAACATGAGAAATATCAAGCTCATCAAAATTAGGTCTTTTTATGTGCCAAAATCCCAATTTTTCAGCTCAATTACTGCACCAGAATCTGTCTATTCTTCGAATTCAAATTCAATTATTTTGTCAACTGCTCTTCAACACTATATTAATTCAGATTCACCTTCACATGGATTGAAAATTCATACCCATATTCTGAAAACTGGGTATGAATTTAATAAGAATATTACTATAAAACTCATTATACTTCATGTGAAATCTGGGTTTGTAAAGTATGCACGGAAGTTGCTCGACGAAATGCTTGACCCATCTTTAACTGCTTATAATTATGTGATTAATGCTTATGTGAAGCGTGGGCAAGTTGTAGAAACATTTGACTTGGTTCGTCGTATGTGCAAATCTTATGTAAAGCCTGATAGTTTTACTCATTCATTGATCTTGAAAGCGTGGGGTTCGATACCGGCTCCCTTGTTTTTGAGGTGTGATATAGGAAGACAGGTGCATTCTCGGATTATAAGATATGATGGTGTAGAAGATGTTGTTCTTTTTGCGACTTTGATTGATGTTTATGCTAAATCTAGAAGGCTTGGTTATGCTCGGCGTGTGTTTGATTCTATGTCGGTAAAGAATGCCATATGTTCTACTTCATTGATCTTTGGTTATTTGAATAGAGGTTACATAGATCAGGCTGAGTTGCTGTTTAAGGAGATGGTTGAGAAAGATGTTGTGGTTTTTAATGCTATGATTGAAGGTTATAGTAAATCTGTTCATACGGTGAAGAAGTCGCTTGAAATGTTTATTGAGATGAAAAGACTGAGTTATTTACCTACATTTTCCACCTTTGTGAGTCTTATTGGAGCATGTTCTTTGTTGACTTCGGTTGAAATTGGTCAACAAGTACAGAGTCACCTAGTGAAGACCAAGTATTTTGCCGATGTGAAGATTGGGAGTGCTTTTATAGATATGTACTCAAAATGTGGGAGAACGGATGATGCTCGTCGAATATTTGATTACATGTCTGAAAAAAATGTATTTTCTTGGACTTCCATGATTGATGGGTATGGAAAGAATGGGGAACCCAATGAAGTTATTGAATTGTTTAGTAAATTGCAAGCAGAGAATCAAATAAAACCCAATTATGTTACGTTCTTGTGTGTTATATCAGCATGTGGATATGCTGGATTAGTAGAAAAAGGTTGGGAGATCTTTCGAAGCATGGAAAGGGACTACTCGTTAAAGCCTCGGATGGAGCACTACGCTTGCATGGTAGATCTTTTGGGGCGTTCCGGAAATTTAGAGCAAGCATGGGAATTTGTAATGAGAATGCCAGAAAAACCTAATTCAGATGTTTGGGCTGCTTTCCTCGGTTCATGTAAATTGCATGGTGAAGTAAAGATGGCAAGTAGAGCGGCAGATGAACTTTTTAAATTGTGTGCTGATGGGCGGCCCGGCTCATACATTGCCCTTTCAGATGCTCTGGCGGCTGCTGGAAAGTGGGACTCTGTAAATGAAGTTAGGGAACTGATGAAATGGAGAGGAATTTCAAAAGATACGGGCTCCAGTTGGACAGGAACAGATAACGGACTAAATCATTTTCATGCCGGTGATCTAAATTAAAGGGGCAACCACATACTCAAGAAAACAAGCATTGCTCAGTGACAAGTGTATGTTACTTGGAGTGCTCTTCGTTTACCTTGGCTACCCATTTAAGGTCCTGAATACTCCAATATGGTTTACATGATCTTTCAAGTTTGGACCAAAACCATGGAATTTATTTATGTACAGCTGAGTCTAATACTTGAACTCTTACAAATGTTTGAACACTAACCCAAGTCTGAGTGTCACAGGGTCAACTATGCATACAACTTTGCCAAATATCATTCTGAATAATTGCAGACTGCAGTATTAGTACCTTTATTTGTAGAATGTCGAAGAAAAGATATTTACAGGTTCTCTTTTCAAGGGTCCACACAGCGTGCAAGGGTACAAGGAAGTTTTAGATTGTGCTAGTCTTGTTGCTTCTATGAAGCTAAGGAACAGCCGAAGACAAACAGTGATTCTGCTAAATGGTTCTGCACAATCCTAATCTACTTCCTCCACCTGCATCTGTGTGAGTATGTGAGTTAGTTTACAAATTGGACTGCTTTAGCAAGTTAGTAGATTTCAAGATTTATACACACTTTTCAAGCAACTCCACAAGCTCCCGTTAAGAAAAAAGGAATTCTACAAGCTTGCATAACACTTTCAAAGCATTAGAATGCATCATTGTTATATTATCTTTTTTCTGTGTTCTTCAGGAGTCCAAAGGCACAATATTTTCTGGATTCGAAAGTGGTGCATTGTGTGGATGAATTGGTAGTATGTAGTGCTGTGGCAAGAAGAAAAATATTCTACTGTCAGGAAGATGTCAGCTGCCTAAACGTGGAGCTGACCTGGTAATGGTCTTGTCGAAGTAAATATGAATTTGGTTTTGTTATTCGGGCACATCAATGGCGAGTGTTTGGTCATGTGTTCAAGTGAGCGAAACGTGGGAGTCTTAAGTGTGCTAAAGCGGGAGCTGTTTTCATCAGGATGAAGTGTACAGTCGGGTTCAGGGTTCCGCCTATGGTTATAGACTTTAATAAGCTCCTTACTGTTATTTTTTCCAATGATGGTGGTCTTAGTTTCTTCCATTTGATTGTAGGCGACATTTTTACAGTTGGGATTTTGGGCGGAGGGAGGGGGAATAAAGTCGCCCATCTATTTTCAATCATGAGAGCTAAGTCTGCTCCTTTGCGTAACAATTTTTTTTATGTCATGGGACTTTCATTTTCATCCAACTTCATGGTATCCCACACGTGAATGTCCCTTACGTTTTACTCCCTCCGTTTCCTAAAGATCTTCCCTCTTTCCGTTTAAGGGTGTTTTCAAAAGATCTTCCCTCTTTTGCTTTATTCCTTATTTGGCAAAACAAATTTTCCTATTTACTCTCTCATGTCACTATCATATGGTCAACCATTACATTATTAATTCAATTTTACTCTTTTTCTCTCTCCTACTTTAACCCCTTTTTATTTGTTTATTTATTTTAACCCATTTCTCTCTCCTACTTTACTCAAACTTGATTTTCCTTGGTATCTGTAGGAATAGTAAGTGGGAAGATCTTTAGGAAACGGAGGGAGTATCTTGCAATGGATCAAACAATTGAAGTAGTGCTAAGGCTGCTCCCAAGAACTAGAACAAATCCGGAGACATTAGAATCGAGACAAGGTTGCGGATGTATTAGCTATGAATTGTCGTTATGTGGATAATAGAAGTAATGTAATTAGGATTTTCCCCCACCCCTCTAGTTACTGTATGGGTAATTTAATCTTGGATGTAAGACGCTATTTAATTTCGTAATTTAAGTGGGCTTCGTTTTCTAAAAAAAAAAGAATAGAGACAAGGAGACAAAACTATAGTAAAGAACATCAAACGCATGGTATTCATCATAAAGCTATAGAAAATCAATGCAACACGACTGATACATACAACTGATGAGCTTAAAATGAAACGTTGACACTCGACTCATCCACACATATGGCATACTTATTTTTCTCCATCCATAAAGCTTATTGATACAGGTACATCGTACAAAATACTAATGGGATACACAACAATTTAACCATGCGATAGCTCGTTTGCAAGGGCCATACCATCTGGCATTGTAGCTGAATAAAATTTAAGTCCATCCAAGTTAGGCGGCACCTTACCACCAGTTCCAAAGATGAGGCCAAGCAATGCACCCGTTGCTACAGCAAAGAGCACACCGGTCAAAGCGCCTGCCACAAACCCAGCCACTGAGACGGCAAAAACACCTAGCTCCAAGTTTGCCACCGCAGTTGTTACTGCTGCATTCACAGCCACTTGCACTGCAAAGGCGCCAACATCCGCCAACACTGACACAGCTGTGCTCACCACAGACTCAAGCTTGTGCTCAGCGCTGAAGATGTCCCACACCATCATGCTGGCAGACATCGCCAACGATGCAATCCCACCTGCTTTACCGCCTAAGGTGTCCCTAGTGGCGATTGGGATGTTTGCGCGCCCTGATTCCCTGATGATGCTATTGTATACCTGTTTCATGCATAGTCATGTACATAATGAGCCCCAGGAGAAGCGAAAATCGAAAATCGATACACTAATGTGACAAAAACATGCAGGACACTATTACAGGTGGGCTCAATGAAGGTGCAAAATACTGAACGGGCTCAAACAAGAGAAACAGACGTATTAGCAAAGGTAGCTCGTCAGGGGTTCAACGAAGATGATCTAGTTCTCCTATTTTGTAAATCACCTTCAGAAGGAACTACATGTAAATTTAGAAGAAATGACTTTTGAACTTTTGCGTAAATGCTGTGACATGGGGGGCTGATACCCCCTTATTAGCTAACTTCAGTAATTTGTAATAACATTTTGGAAAATAGAGGTCTGAATTTTGGGTGATAATTTTTAAAAGGTTTGAACTATTGATTAACCTGTGTAGGTCCCAACATTAGGAGATCTCAACTTTTAGTTGGCTTCGACGGCTTAAAACTGAAGATTTTTTTTAAAATCTCACCTAGTTTCTACATCCCTCCCTCAATTAACCCTTTTGATGTGACCCAAATTTTACAAATGATGACCTATTAAGCCAGTTTTAAGTCACTAAGGTCCGCTAAAAGTTAAGACCCCCTAAAGTTGGGACCTACACAGGTTAATCAATAGTTCAGACCTTTTAAAAATTATCACCCATAGTTCAGACCTCTATTGTCAATTTTTCCTAACATTTTAGTATTTTAATCTACTGCTCCCTTCAACACAAAAAAAAAAAAAAAAAAAGACATGTTGTTTCAACAAACACCACTGACAAAATTTGGCAGCAAACACGATTATTCAAAGAACTACTACAAAAAAAGCTAAAATCTAAACAAATCTGTGTCCTATTAGCATTTCAAAGTAGCTAGCCTAGTGGATCTAATTAATTAAAGGAAAGTTTAAATTAGAACAATCGATACAAATTTTATTTCCATGTGTCTGGGCTTTTAGTTGATAATGGCTCTATTCGAGGAAGCATTTTAGCTATCTTAAATGATAAGATGCTAACATATTTTAGGTGTTAAAATGATTAGTAGTGTTTGGGAAGCACCTAAAATAAAATTCCAGGTGGCTAAAATGACTTAAATATTAGGTGCTAAAATGATTTACCTTTTCAAAATCAGGTGATTGAAATCTTGAAAAATCTTTCCAAAATTTTGACAACAACTAATTTTGCCAAACAATTAAACTCATTAGTTACCTTATCAGTTCTAGCGTCTTATCAGTTTTAGCTTTATCCTATCAGTTTTAGTTAACTTATCAGTTTTAGTTTATTTTCATCTAGTAATGTCAAACAGAGCCAATATATATAATTTATGTTTCTTATTAGATGCATCATACATATTGATTAGATATATTTATCGAAACACAATTTTATCCAACAATATTTTCAATTATATATTTTTTAAGATTATGAAAAAATAAATCTCTAAAATATACATTAAAAATCCGGACGTCGATTAAAAAAATGATATTTATCTTTTTAAATTAGTAGTTAAATATAGTCAAAAATGATATCCAAATAATGTGAAAAAGTAAATATGATACATTTATTAAGGAATGGACGTACTATGAACAAAATTACTAATAATATATATGGATTACTTATAAAAATTATTAATGGAAAACTATTACTGCATATAACCACAAAAATGAATAATATGGTTTACTCATGAACTTGGCTCAACAAAAACTTACCTCAAGCTTTTGATCTTCTTCCAAAAATTCAAATTCATCTTTATATCCAAGCCTATTCTTGTGCCTGAAACCATGTCAAGGACAGTATACATCAGATACTGGAAAGTGAAATTTTTTATATTTGAGGCAGATTAAATATACCCTTCATAATTTATTACTTGCTATATTTAACACACATGAACATTTCTCACTGCATTTCTTTTTTGGCATATGGTTCCCATATTATTTATAACTATTCCTTTCTATCATTGAGTCATACAGTGTCTAACTATTTTACTCTTTATCTTTTTCATCTCCGTATAGAGCTGTGATTTGCATTAATTTAATCCACAATGTAACAATTTAGTGGATGCCATCTAACTTAGTTGGCAAAGTCTTGTGGGGGTGGGATCTAAGATAATTAGATCAGGGATCGAATCTCGTCTACACCACTGCACTTAGTAGCTCATTTAAAACGTACAAAAACAATGTAACAATTTTAAGTAAGAGGAAATATATAATGTAAACAATACCTGTTGACAAGGTTTGGGAATTCAATGCCCTCTTGCTTGAGTCCCATAGAATACGCCTTAGAATGAGCGCGAGCTGTGCCACTTCGAATATTATTAGCATACTCCAACATAGACTGCTTGTAGAAGGCCACTTCTTTTGCCAAACTTTCAACATTGCTCGTATTCTTAGCGTCCAACATATTAAGATCAGTTGCAAGGTCGTCAAAATGCTCTTTAAGCTTCTCGACACACATGAGTCGAAAACCGCAGTTGCGCACACACTGCAGGCTCATATTGATACCATACTTCACATAGTCCTCGATGTTTGCAGCAATGTCTGCCTTCTCCTCGCTGACTGCCCTCGCCGCCTCGTGCTTGTTGCGCAGATCACGGCTGATATCTAGTAGTGTCACCACATTATCATAAGAATCGTTGCATTCTTGGAGGAATTTGATGCGATCAGGCTCAGACTTGATGCCAAGCATTAGTGGCTCTTCTTGGTTTCTTAGTAATTTTGCAAGCTTTAGCAATTGTTTGTCGTCGGTCAACATAAAAAGATCGTCATCTTGCGCTCGTACCTCGGCCATCGTATATATGGAGCTCAATGTATATACTTCAATCCCAACAATCAACCTCCTATTATAAACAACGGCGGAAATCTGATCCTTAAAAGTATAATTATGGAATAATTTTGTATGAAAATACGAATTGCTAATTATAACGGAGCAATTGACTATCAATATTCCGTCTAGAGAAGGATTGTTGGACGAGTTATAAACTCCAATACTATCTCTACACTCTGTATTTTTTTTAAGGAAAATTTACCCAAAAAGATCTTTTAAAACTTCAATTTTCCAAAAAAAAAAAATTTAAAGCATTTTTTCTAAAAAGAAATCACAAACTTAATTTTTCTTGTAAGATAAAACTTATTCCCACCAGTGTGGTTTTTTAAGATGCATAGGGGTGGTGGTGTTGAAGTTAATGGACATAGGGGATCAAAAGAAGATAAAAGAGTTAATGTTGAAATTGAGAAAATCACACCGAAAAATAGAAATAGGTTTCGTCTTGCAAGAAAATTTAAATTTGTGGGTTTTTCTTATAAAGAATGCAAAGGTTTTTTTTTTTCGCAAGATAAGAATTGATGTATAAAATTGACTACCTGGACCCAAAAAAAATCATCTTATTGTGAACATTGATTTATTTAAGAAAAGAAATCAATTATAAAATTTGTCATTGAACTACATGACAAAAATTGTGTATGTTTCTATTTCACTTTTACTTTTTCTTTTTCTTTTATAAAAATCACCCATGTGACTTCATAAATAACCTCACTATTTACTCTTATTCTTTGATTTGTGGTGAAAAGCGGGGTAGGACTAACTATTAGTGATGGGTGCCCTACTAGTTTCCTCATTAAGATGTAATTTTTCCTTTATCCTTCTATAATTACAACGTTTTAACTTTAAAACTACATCTAAGGTTATTGTCTATATGTTATTAGACTATTTCAATGTGTACATTTCGAAAATATCAATCTTTTATGATTTTATAAATTAAACATTAAAAATATCATTGATCTAAGTTATGCGTTAACAAATGTGGAGATAAAATATTATAATTAAAGAGACAAAAGAAGAGTATATATTAGTAAAAGAATTGTAGTATCATATTAATAAATT
Organism: Beta vulgaris subsp. vulgaris; assembly: GCF_026745355.1. Classification (NCBI taxonomy): domain Eukaryota; kingdom Viridiplantae; phylum Streptophyta; class Magnoliopsida; order Caryophyllales; family Amaranthaceae; genus Beta; species Beta vulgaris. The sequence continues at coordinate 2,006,284 of NC_079209.1, read as the reverse complement.
CTTAACAATTGAACATTCTACAATGAACATGAAAAGCAATAAAAAAGAACATGACCGTAAAAGAGTAGTAGTGAAGAAAAGGAACTTACGGATGCAAATAAAACGAATCAGTATTTCAGAACTTTCCGTTTGAGCAAGAAGCTTATACTCAACCATATTATTTATAGTACACCTAACCCAAGTACCCAATGGCTATATTTAAATAACAATAATTTTTTTTTTTTTGGATCAAAAAAGAAAAACAATAATTTTTTTGGTGGGTTCACAGAATAGCTCGACGAACCCTTTTTTACATGCGAGAGTAAACAAGCTAAGGGAAAATTCGCAAACTTCAAAAATCAGTATTATTGGTTTTGCTTCCATCTCCTATCTTTCAAAACTACGACTCCCTAATTAATTCCCCAGCCATCTAAGTCATTCTCGTGTCTAAGACCGTCTCAGCCTGTTGGATTATGCTCCAAAATTAGTCAAATAGTTTTCCTAATAGTTAGGATTAGTTACTAATAATTAGTTAGTGGGTTAACAAGTAGTGGTCTAGATAATGGTCTAGTTAGTGGGATAGCAAGTAGTGGGCTACATAGTGGACATGTTATTTGTAGTGTTTTGTATGCCTATTTAAAGGTTGTTTTGTTTATTCATTATGTGAGTATGAAAAATATATAAACATGTAGTCTTTCTAATTTCTCTCCAAGTTTTCTCTCTTTTCTTCTCTAAAAATTCTACACAGCCAAGACTTTACGAATATGTTGATGTCTTTACAATAGCAAGCTTTTAATACATTAGACTGTCGGTGTACTTCAAAACATCATATGTAAATTTTATGGGAAAAAATAGGCCAACACTAAAGCGACTTTGATCAAAAATCGCACTAGTTGTTCTTATTCAATTGCACTAGCTTTTATTGGGCCTTAAACTCCAGTAGTTGTTCGTATCAATTAACTTGTTGATTAAAACATAACCTGCTTTCCAAGTTGAAATTGAATTTAATTTTGTATTAGAGAGAAACAATAAACCATTTAGAGAGAATAGCTTTTCGTGGGTTGTTTTATAACCCATACAGGGATTCCTAATATTGGGAGGCAATCCTTCAAATCAAACATGCTGATCTTTTTGAGATATTGTTAATTGTGAGTTGTATAACCTATGTAGGGTGACGTCCAAAAATATACTTTATCCGTTTAGAAATAGTTGTACCATTAGCATAGTGTTTAATATTCACATTTTACACTTTCATTTTTTTTTTAGCCAAAAAGAAAGAAACTAGGGAGGAACCCATTTTACACTTTCATTATCTTTGGTGATTTATATTTTAGGAAAAACTTAGTCATATTGGATCTTGTTAGATTCGTCCCAATGTATATTTTTTTAATATTAACTTTCTATAATTTTTACTCATTGATAATTGAAGATATTAACGTTTGAAACCATTCATCGGCAAGCGTGAAAATATGAAACTGTGCAACTATTTCTAAACGGAAGAAGTATGTTCAATTTAGTTTTGTTTGGCACTTTATGTAATACTACCTCCGTTTCATATTGATAGTTACACTTTCACTTTTGACACTATTCACAAATTTCCCTTTGACTATCATTTGTGAGTTATGGTGAAGAGAAAATATAATAATGTGGGGTCTTGTTTGATTCGTCTTGATATGTAGTTTTAGAATATCGACTTTTTATATTTTTTACAAATACAAAGTTAGAGATATAAAGGCTCAAAGTAGTGTATCGACATGCGTGAAAAGTGTAAGTGTAACTATTAATTTGAAACGGATGTAGTATAAATCTAAATCAGGACTGAAATAAGTCCCTTACATTTGAGTTAAGGATTAGAATAGAGTTTTTTTTTTTTGAAGGGAAATCAGACTAGAGTTGGATGGGACATAGTTGTTTTTAGGATTTTTCCTTATCATAAGAGATTTGATATTTTTCTCATACAATTTAATTTGCAATATTTTCTTGATGATGGTTAATGGTTAAAGTTGCCTTATCAAGTATTCACATGGTGGTAACATACACTTTTTAATGGCCCCATATTTATCTTAATTAATCTAATTAGGTGATTATTTAGGGATATTTCACTATTTTCCGACCTATTTTTCTGTTAATGTTTGTAGAATTAACTTCGATTTTCTGATCGGAGTTAACAAGTTAGGTTAAGCTTACCTTATACTTTCTCCGTTTCTAAATAAGTTTAATATGTGTATAGTGTTTATTATTCATAATTTAAACCTTAATTAGCTTTGGTGATTTACATTTTAGGAAAAACATAATGTGAGATCTTGTTAGATTCGTCTGAATGTAAATTTTTCTAATATCAACTTTTTACAATTTTTACTTATTGATAATTGAAGATATTAATAGTTAAAATAATGTATTGACAAACGTGAAAATAAGAGGTGTTACACTTATTTAGAAACGGAGGAAGTACCAATTTAAATTCATTCGATATAATTTTAGAATCTTGAAACTCTAAACTCTACCGCAACTTCCTTACCTTTGCCATGAGATTTGGAAAAGTAGGAACGAATGTTGTTTTAGGAATTCCAACCCTTCCCAAAGCGAGCATATCATAACCTCCGCAGTTAATCTCGCTGCGGAACGTATCCATGCTCTTAATCAGCTTCAGAAACCGAATCACCTTTCTTGTGACCCCCGACCTTGCTTTCCTCCCATTTTACAGAACGTACTAGCTATGCACGTTGATGCATCCTTTTCAAGCCAGTCTGACGGGATAGGTATTGGGGGGGTGATTAGAGATTATAATGGAAACTGGATTCTCGGGTTTGAAAAACATTGCTTTGCCAACGACCCCTTAGAAGCCGAATTATTTGCGATCTTTACTGGTCTAAGTATAGCCACAAGTAACCAATTTACTAATATGATTATTTTTTCGGATTGTATGGGGCGATAAATTGTATTTGCGCGGATGTGAATGTTACTGACAAATACTTGAGTATAATTCGTGCATGCAGAAATTTGAAGACCAAGCTCCCGGGAATCGCGATTAAACATTGTGGTCGAAGTTTCAACAAGGTGGCGGATGTATTGGCCAAGACTAGTAGACTTTCGGATATTAGTAGCATTGTAACTAGGACTTTTCCCCATCCCCCTAGTTATTGTATGGAAGTATATCTTGAGGATTTGTTGGAAATGTTTAGTGGAAGTGTGATGGGTTTAATGTTATGGGAAGTAATTTTGGTTAGATGCTTTATAGTGTTTGTGTATTAAAATGGGATGAGAGAAATGGTTGACTTAGCTTTTTAGAAAGTGTTTGCTTTATTGTATATTGAATTGCTTACACCCATACAAATGCATATATATAGGATAGCAATGTCGGTTATTTGCTCCACCGACTTTCCATGCTTTGATTCTAGATATCTCTACTCATTTCTTTTATAGATTATTCTAGGTTCTTGTAGATATACCTAGTCTAAGATTTACATATGTTTCTAGATTTTTTTTAGATTTTTCTAGATTAATGTTTTTTTAACACTCCCCCTTAATCAGAAAAATCTTGCACTCCAAGTTGTCTCCGGAACTGGATGAATTTCTCTATTGGAATTGCTTTTGTGAATATGTCTGCAAGTTGCTCCCCCGTCTTGCAGAATTGTAGTTCGATCTCTTGTTTGTCGACCAACTCTCGGATGAAATGATGTCGTATCTCAATGTGCTTCGTGCGGCTGTGAAAGACTGGATTCTTTGTCATGGCTATTGCAGACATGTTGTCGCAGTAGATAGTTGTTGGTTCTTCTGATGTCTGTTGTAGATCATCGAGAATTCTTCTAAGCCATACTGCTTCACATGCTGCACTTGTTGCTACTACATACTCTGCTTCTGCTGATGACAGAGCTACTGTAGCTTGTTTCTTTGATGACCAAGAAATAGTCTTGGTTCCCAATTGGAAGACGTATCCACTTGTACTCTTTCGATCGTCAATGCTTCCGGCCCAATCGCTGTCTGTGTATCCTGTAAGCTTGTGATTCTCCTCTGTTTCGTACAGAATTCCATAACTTTTTGTTCCTTTGACATACCTGAGAATCCTTTTTGCTGCTGCTAAGTGAGCTTTACTTGGCTCACTCATGAATCTGGATACTATGCTGACAGCATGTACTATGTCGGCCTAGTATGTGTGAGGTAGATGAGAGAGCCGACCAAACTTCTATATATTGAGGCATCGACCTTCTCTTTGCCATCGTTCTTAGATAGCCTTTCATTAAGTGCCATTGGTGTAGCCAATGGCTTGCATTCACTCATATTGAATTTCTTAAGTAGGTCGTCTGCATATTTCTCCTGTGAGAGAAATATTCTTCCTGGGCTTTGCTTGACTTGCATGCCAAGGAAGTACTTCATGGCCGAAGGTCGGTCATTTCATATTCCGACATCATTCCTTCTTAAATTCCTTAATTATTTTGAATTAGTGCCTGTGTAGATTAGATCATCTACATAAAGACACAATATAGAAAATCTTGTGATCCTTGGGCCTTGATATATAGTGATGGCTCACTTGGGCTTTTTGTAAACCCATTTTGAAGTAGGTAGCCATCTATTTTGCTATTCCAGGCCCTAGGTGCTTGCTTAAGCCCATAAAGGGCTTTACGAAGGCTGTATACGTTGTCTTCTTTGCCTTCGATGAGATATCCTTGCGGTTGCTCAACATATACTTCTTCTTCGAGCTCACCGTTTAGAAATGCCGACTTGACATCTAATTGAAAGACTGGTAATTTAAGTTGAGCAGCAAGAGCAAGGACTGACCTGATAGTCTCCATGCGGACAACGGAGCATATGTCTCGTTAAAGTCAATCCCTGGTTGTTGGGAGTAACCTTTTGCGACGAGACGAGCCTTGTATTTCTGGATGGAGCCATCTTCGTTATACTTGACCTTGTAGACCCATTTGAGACCGATGACTTCTTTGTCTTCAGGTTTCTCAACAAGCTCCCATGTGTTGTTTTTCTCGATCATCTTGATTTCTTCATTCATGGCCTCGATCCATTCTTCTTCTTGTGATGCTTCTTGAAAGCTTTGTGGTTCGCTAGTGAAGAGAGCCATGATAGCTTGATTGCACTGGAAATCCTCCAAGTAGCTTGGTGGTCGCCGATCTCTTTGTGAACGTCGCACTACTGGAGGTGAGCTCTGAGAGCTTGATCCTGATGTTGGACTCACCGATCTCGAGGATGTTGTTGGAGATCTCGGTGATGTTGGACTAGAGGATGACTGTGTTGCTGGATGATTTGGGCCTTCATCCTCTCTTGGGCTTGGTGGAAGAAAATCTCCTTCACGTGGCTGAGATTCATTCTCCATCCACGTCCATTGAGCTCCTTCATCGAATATGACATCTCTTGAGATTATTAGGCTCTTAGATTCGGGTTGATAGAGACGATATCCTTTGGATTCGTCACTGTATCCAATGAAGATACATTTTTCTCCTTTTCCATCGAGTTTTTCCCGATTTTCTTTCGGGATGTGGGCATATGCGATGCACCCGAATACTTTGAGGTGCTCCACTCTTGGCTTTCTTTTATGCCAAGCTTCATAGGGTGTCATACCCATGACGGCCTTCGTGGGAGATCGATTGAGAATGTAGATAGCCGTATGTACGGCTTCCGCCCAAAAACATTTAGGCAAGTTTTTGCCTTGCATCATGCTTCGGGCCATCTCAGCAATGGTCCGATTTCTTCTCTCCGCAACACCATTTTGCTGAGGTGTGCGTCTGACAGTTAATTCTCTTTTGATACCATGCTCCTTACAGAAGCTGTTGAATTCTTTACTTGTAAATTCTCCCCCACGATCTGTTCTTAGAATTTTTATTAATGCCCACTTTGTTTTTCTGTGAGGGCTTTAAATTGCATGAAGTGGGAAAATGCTTCCGACTTTTTCTCCAAGATATAAACCCACATCATGCGAGTGAAATCATCGACAAATAATAGAAAATATCTTTTTCCGCCAAGAGACGGATTTCTGGTAGGGCCCCATATATCTGCATGAACAAGCTCTAATGGAGCTCTGGCCCTCCAGGATGAAGTAGGGAATGGCAATCTATGCATTTTGCCATATATACAGCCCTCACATATTTTTCTTTCATTAGTTATAGGTGGAAGCCCAATCACCATTTCTTTTTGTTTTAATAGTTTTAAACTGTTAAAATTTAGATGCCCGAATCTTAAATGCCACAATGTGGACTCATCCACTACAGAACAGGGCAACATTATGCTCCAATTGCATTCTTAATGGAAATATTTTATTAGGAGCCATTTGAGTAGTAGTAATTAGTTGCCCTTTTCTCTTATCAAATATGAGGCATTTATTAGCATCAAATTTCACCATATAGCCTCTTTGAATTAGTTTGCTTACACTTAATAGATTTTGTGCAAGCCCGGGGACATAGAAAACATCAGAAATAATTTTAGACGAGCCGTTTTTTGTTCTAACAGCTATAGTCCCCTTGCCAGCAACCTCTTGGTTGCTTCCATCACCAAGAGTAATTTGTGTTTTTATGTTTTCGTCCAGACTGACAAATGAATTTTTATTGCCAGTCATGTGATTTGAACAGCCACTATCAATATACCATATATCATTTGACTCTTGGTGAGCATTTAGACATGTATAAAATAATTGATCTCTAGGCTCCTTATTTTCCGTAAAATTGGCCTCTTCCTTTTGCCGGAACCAACAATCTTTTTCAAAATGAGTGTGCTTTTTGCATCTTTTACACTTATACCGGCAATCTTGTGTATTATGGCCATTTTTCTTACATAAATTACAATAGGAGCCAGATGGATTATTTTCTCGAATTCCTTGATTTTTATAACTTCCTCTCCCCCTGCTACGGTTATATGAAGTACCTCCTTTACCGTAGCCATTTCTACTTTTATTTTCTCCATTATTAGAAAATTTTAATTTTGCTTGAAAAGCTTGTTCTAGTGGCTGCTCTATAAATCTATGCATTCTATCTTCATGTGCGAGAAGGGAGCCCATTAATTCAGTTAAACTTAATTTAGATAAATCTTTATTAGACTCTTCTATAGCAGCCACTATATGATCATAATTTTTGGGGAGACTTCTTAATATTTTCCGAACAATTTGGACATCTTCAATTTTATCTCCATTAGTTCGGATTTGATTTATAATATTTGTTACTCGACTAAAAAACTCTTGAATTGTTTCATTTTCCACCATTAATAAATTACCAAAGTCTCTCCATAAAGATTGGAGTTTGAAGAGTATTACCTTTTCGGAGCCCCTATATTTTGTCTCCAGGATACTCCAAGCCTCCTTGGCCGTTGTAGCAGCCATAATAGTAGGGAGGATTGTTTCATCTACTCCCGGATATATTAAGGATTGGCCCATAACCCACAGGTCCCAGGATCGAAACCTGGCTCTGATACCACTTGTTGGAAATGTTTAGTGGAAGTGTGATGGGTTTAATGTTATGGGAAGTAATTTTGGTTTGATGCTTTATAGTGTTTGTGTATTAAAATGGGATGAGAGAAATGGTTGACTTAGCTTTTTGGAAAGTGTTTGCTTTATTGTATATTGAATTGCTTACACCCATACAAATGCATATATATAGGATAGCAATGTCGGTTATTTGCTCCACCGACTTTCCATGCTTTGATTCTAGATATCTCTACTCATTTCTTTTATAGATTATTCTAGGTTCTTGTAGATATACCTAGTCTAAGATTTACATATGTTTCTAGATTTTTTTAGATTTTTCTAGATTAATGTTTTTTTAACAGGATTGTAAGACATTATTTAATACTCTAAATTAATCTAGTTGCTTTGTTCACCAAAAAAAAAAAAAAAAAAAAAAAACTCTACCGCAACTCTGAGTCTCTGCTGGTTGGAAATAGTAATCTGACCACTTCATATAGTAGTAATCTATCACATACACGGGAATCAGGATACCTTACGGATTTTTTTTTTCTTCCTTTGAGAAACATACCCTATGGGATTCTCATATGCCATTTCGAAGATCGAAGTTGGATTTTTTTTTAATACCGAGGAGCTTTCTTCAATCTTGAGTTGATGAATACAATATTGTAATAATGTGCATTAGGCATCTTGTATAAATTATGGCTTAGAGATTTAATAGTAATGAGTTATTCTATTGGACGCCAATAATGCTGAATAGATTAGTTAAAATTATTGGACGCCTATAATGCTGAATAGATTAACTAAAATATCTTACGATAATCTCTAGAATGTGATGGCTGATATTGGTTGCTATAGGTGCTTGATAGTAATCATGAATTGATAAAATACGCATAAATATGATGGTAATATTGCGTGAGATTGTTTAATTATTAGCTTATTGCTCAGAGAGTACGAAAGATGTAGGGGTCGTTTGGTTGAAGTTGGGAAGTATAGCTTCCCTTGAATTTGCAATGCCCATGAAATTTCATTTCCTAGGAAGTACATTTTTTTGTTTGGTTGAACATGGGAAATTCTATTTCCCATGGAATTCCCACTTACCTAGGGGGGCCTAGGTAAGTTATTTCCTCCATTTTGTAGGAAATAGAACTTCCTAGGAAGTTCTACTTCCCATATTTTTGTCAACCAAACAACAACACATATACCTATTTCCTAGGAATTCTAATTTCCCATGTATTTGAAGGTTAACCAAACAAGCTCGTAGTATTATCTTAATGGTAATTCTGAATTGAGGTTTCACGTGATTTGGCTAAAATCGGCCCCACATAAAAGACACATGAGAAAAAAAAAAAAAAAAGAGAAGATACGAGAGATATTTTTTTTACAAGATAAAGAGGACTCATTTAAGGGGATAAGGTAAAATCCTCAAATGAGTCCAATGAGGTTTGATCCCTAAACCTGATAAGTCATTTTTATATATATTTTTTAGGTGCATTTAGGTTTCATTTTAGAGCATTTAGTTACATACTCCCTCCGTTTCCTAAAGATCTTCCCACTTACTGTTCCTACAGGTACCAAGGAAAATCAAGTTGTGTGGGGCATGGTGTGAGTAAAGTAGGAGAGAGAAAGGGTTAAGATAAATAAACAAATAAAAAGGGGTTAAAGTAGGAGAGAGAAAGGGAATAAAATTGAATTAATAATGTAATGGTGGACCATATGATAGTGACATGAGAGGGTAAATAGGGAAATATGTTTTGCCAAATAAGGAATAAAGCAAAAGAGGGAAGATCTTTTGAAAACACCCTTAAACGGAAAGAGGGAAGATCTTTAGGAAACGGAGGGAGTATTAATTAGGTACATTATTGCATTATATTCTTAAGTTATGTTATTCTACTCCTATTCGGTACATTTTCTTGTTTTTGATGAATTTCAGGTAACGAGAACGTATTTGGAGTATAATTAGCTAAGCTTGAGGATTAGGACCACTTGGAAGGAAGGTGCATTGAATAAGGATCGCTACGGGTATTTCATAGTACGAGATTGAGCTAAAACAAAGCGGAAAATCATTAGAAGAAATGTAGAAAATGAGTCACATTTACTCTTCTGATCACAATTTTGTATGTAGTTCTTAGAATCGAATAATTCAAGCAGATTTGGAAACTAGACTTGAAGATCTTTCCAACGATAGGTGGTACGCCCTGAGGAGACTTCTAGTCAAGAAGATATGCTTTCCGGAAGTTCGAGCTGTTTCTGCTGGAATCTGCTATATATCATACACGCGGATCACTAATTCCGCCCATTTAGTGATATTTCGACTTTCCTTATGTTTGTAACTTTACTACAAGAATCTGCACCTTTAACAACTGAATTATACCAACCGCTCTAACATCAGTAGGCAATATAAAAGATACCGACTACTCATACTACATTTTATATTTACCTACCGCCGAAAATGATTACTGCCCATTTAGCGGTAGGTAATTTTTCAGAACAGACGACCACCAATTCTAAACCAGCCCATGTAAAACTAATAACCGTAAATTCAATAAACTCCTCCGCCTCCCTTATTCTGATCCCATCTATTTTATCACTCTACTTCCTGCCCTGCTCCCCTTTTCAAACTCCCATTTCTTACTCTCAATCACTTCATCATCACTTTCTTTTTTTTATTCTTTGAGAAAATTACTTCATCAATTTTCCTTTCGTCTTATTTTCTCTTTTCATTGTTCTCTCCTCTAACCCTCATAAACCCACAAGACAAAAAGATGGAAGAACTAAGCCATGAAACAAGGTAAGAAAAAGGATAGTAACAACAACACCGACAAACTGACAGCGAGATATTCTCGACCACTTCCCTAAGAAGACAGCAAAATTTCGAGCAATATATCCAAGCCGGAGGAGAATTGTTTTGTTGCCGAAAAATGTTGTATACAAGGTTTTCATGTGTTGATTTTATGATAGGTTTAGATCTAGATTATAAGAATAATCTGATTTTTCTTTTTTTTAGATTTAGGTGATATTGAAATTTGTATATTGTTCTATTCTTTTGTTTTGATTTATTTTTGTTGGTCTTAAAATCATTTGTAATAGGTTTTATAGATATTATAACTACAAATCCATACTTTTTTGTTGTTAGATTAAAGATTTTCTTTACCTCTTTTTACACAAACTTTACATTTAACTATTGTATCAATATTCATCTTGACTTTTTTTACTTCGTTGGTGTAACTGCTCGTGCTAAGTTATGAATAGTTGTAAATCTTGTTATTTTGAAAGTTAGAGACTTAGTATAAACTGCTAATATTATTCGTATTTTGTTTTAGATTTGTAATTCAAAAACATCAAAAACTTGAATTTTAAAATAAGTTTTTGGTAATTTCATTAACTGGTAATTTTTTGATATTTTTTCTTCTAAAATTTACCGACTCCCTAGCGGTAGGTAAATTCAATATTACCTACTATTAGATGGTAGTTAATTTTACCGACCGCTAGACAGACGGTAATCTCGAATTACCGATCAGTGATATATATACCAACTGAAGCTTGCCGACTGCTTAGCGACCGGTAATTTAATTACCAACCGTTTTTCATTCATTGCCGACTATTTTGTGCGGTCGTTAAAAACACGGTTTTTTTGTAGTATATTACTTTCCTAGTCTTATTAAGTTATTGAATATTAAACCCCTCAAAAAAAGGTTATTGAATGTTATTTAGATTAGAGATATCTTTTCTCTCTCCCCTCCTCCACACACGTTATTTTTATTTTCTAGTTCTAGTTTTTATTTCTCTTCTTTTTCTCTCTAGTTTAGGAGTAAACCATAGTTTTTCATGCTCTTCATTAATTCATAAAGTTATTATTTTTATCTCTTTTCTTTCATTGGTTTCTTTGATTATGTTCTTCTTTGTAGATTTAGATTTTGTTATTTACTTCATGATTGAGTAGTTTTTATTTCTAGGGTTTGGGAATCCATGTTTATATCTCTGTGATTGTGATTTAAAGTTATTCAATAATTGGATTGGATGAGAGTAATTCCTATTGATTTGTTATAATTGCTTAATTCGTGTAATTGCACCATATCATGTGTTATGTTTAGCTAATAGGAGTTAGAATTAAAAATCGTACTCATTAAAGACTTGTTACAATTGGTAAATCTGATTATGTTAACGACCGTACTAACATATGTTAATCTAAGAGGGTTAAGACCCGACCATATAATTAGCAAAAAGACACTAATTACTCGACCTTGAATCCAATGTACTGCTGAAATGACTCTAAAAAACGGACAGAGTATTTACCATTCATTATCATGTTGAATGATGGTAATAAATATTTATAACAAAAAATACATATTTAGAGATGTACTTTCATTATATAGATATTGACCTAAAATTTTCCTGAACACCAAAATTTATCATCATTTCTACTTATTTGATCTTATCGCGTTTTGAATGATTGGTTAATGTTAACTTTACTTCTATTATCCAAAGCTTACTTTGGCTGGTATCCATCACTTTCCATATTTTTGAAAAAAATATTCAAGTTATAAAGTTTTATCACAACCCCCTTTGGTAATTGTTCATCTGTCTTTTGCCCAAGCACCTCATAAAGTAATAATCTAGTATATACACGTGAAATCTGATGGGGTTAATGCTGATCAATCTGTTATTCGGATTCCGGATATTATGGCATAAAAGTCTAAGAGTGATGGGGTGTATGTTCTTTCTTCTTTGGATGCCAATAATGCTGAATATTAGGTAAAATGATTAATAACAATATCCTATCGTAATGATAGACTTCCTCATCAATAGTCGCTTCATTCAGCAAATACAAGGGGGATGCGTGGTATTGCTCGATCTGGTTTATTATAGTTTCTTGGAAGATGAATTTGATATAATCTTATTTGATTGATTTTTGTTTTTCTTTAATATCTATTATAGATGTCGTTTGGCTTCAATTAATAAAATTTCTCCTTCAAAAAAAATATTCTATTGTAATAATTTAAGCCTTTGAGATAGATGATATGGGTCCTTAATCCTTATACTTACCTGATATCAGAACTCGTGATTTTGCATGGCAATCATGCAGTGCTGAATTATTGCTTAGAGAGTTTGACTATTGCAGTATTATGGGTCCTTAAGCCTTTGAGATAGATGATATGGGTCCTTAATCCTTATATATATATATAATAATATTCACCTATTTTGCCAGTCAGTCCTTTAAATGCCAAAAACATATGGCCGATGGGAATCAAATATTTCTCACTGTCGCCAGGGCAGGCTTCGCAATTCAAAAACCAAAAAATCGCAGATCAAATCATCAGTGCATTAGCCACTTACGAGAAGGAATAATGCGGAAGCGTGTAATAAGAAAACAGTATGAAAAAATTAAATAGCGAGAAATTAAAGTATTAACAACTGTAAATTGAGATTTGAATTGATTTTACACGTCGTAAATGCACTTTGTTCTAGAGGTGATCATTTTGGCCCGGCCCGTTTTTGGGCCGGGTTTTGGGCAGAATTTTTCGGCCCGCGGGCCGGGCCTGGCCCGGCCATTTTTTTTTTGTTTTTGGGCGGGCTTTGGGCAAGCTAAAAACGACTTTTTAGTCTATTTTTTGGCCCGGCCCGTTTTGGCCCGCAAAAGCCCGCTAAGCCCGGCCCGAAATAACGGGCTTTGGACACAAAAATTTAGCCCGAATTTAGGCCCGGCCCGGCCAATGGGCAAATTTTTTTTGCCGCGGCCCGGCCCATGATCACCTCTACATTGTTCTAACCTAGTTTGTTTGTTCCTCCCTAATTATTGACTTTAAGTTGTAATTGTTTGATACTTTATATATCCCTCCATTACATGGAAATTTTTTTTGTAAATTTAATATGGTAAACCTTTCACTAATAAGTAGAGGGAAAACTACCAAAATTTTACAAATTAATCTTTGACGAATACTAGTGAATCACAAACTCCCAAATCCCGTAAATTACAATATCTTTTAAAAAATCTAAAAAAAAAAACTAAGAGTCTTTGTAATCTCTCCTTATATCTAATGAGCATACAGAAAAATGACGCCAAACTTTCTTGATATAGAGGTTGTAACGTGTAATCCTTTCCCTAGTAGAACTATCAGCTTATAGGATCTAATTCAACTAAAATTAGAAAACTAATTATTTATCTTACTAAAACGAATATTATCTTTCTACGAAATCAATTATCTTTTAGGAGTGTTCTTTCACCTTATTATTTTTAACTTATCATTTTTTTTATAAAATTTTAAAGTTCTATCTGAACTTCTGTTTTTTTTAGCTTCTCTTATTTTTCTTTAACTTTTCTTATTTTTCATGCACTGCTCTTGTTAAACTTTTCTAATTTTTGCTGAACTTTTCTTAACTATTTCTGAAATTTTCTTATTTAATTTAATGCCAACAATATGCACTACAATATTTTAATGTTCTTGTTAATTGACATCATATTATTCGTATTCTTCTTGGACAAGTTGTGTTCAAGATTTTATTATCTTTGTTATTCAATTAATGTCTGGACTTCGATGGTGAAATAATAATACAAGATACTCATAAATTAGAGCACAAACTTTCGAATCGAACAATATTGAGTTTGAGTTTTGCTCGTTTAATATTCAAACTATAATATTAAGCTCAAACTTGGGTCATTAACAAATCATACAAGCTTGAACCAATCTTTTATTACGGAATCGATTCCTAAGTATTTAGGAACAATTTGTTCATGTCCATCCCCATCTTCTTACCTTCTAGGAATGTCCTCCTTACCCATGCCTAAGGACTAGTTAATTACAAGACTAACAAGTGTTTAATTCAACCTATTTTTGCTGATCTTAACTTATTAGATCTTAATAGTCTTTATCTTGAATTTATCATAACTTATTATGAGAGCATCATATCTTATTTTTGTTGAACTGAACATATTAGAACTTATTAGATCTTATTAGTTCTTATCTAAACTTATTTAAACTTATTTTTTCCGATAAGGAATGACAAATAAGGTGAAAAGACACAAGCCTCAAGCACCTAACCTAATCATTTTCTCTTGGGTCCATTTACAGTTAACTTAAGACCAACCCTATTCCTGATCCTGGGCTCCTGGCATGATTGCATGAAAAAGCTTAATTAGTATTTTATTTCTGGCGAGAATCGTTAATTAGAAACCCAACAATCATTACTTTATCAAAAACTACACTGTTAGTTATTGTTAAGGAATGAATTATCATGAAGTAGCGAGCCCCACTAATAAAGTAACTTATCTTATGACGAATATATATATTTTTTGGTACAAAAGGAGAAGTTAGGACACCCTTCTCTCAAGTGAGTGACCTCACAAATTTAGGTTTACAAAATGGGCAAGTGTAGGAAAAGTTCCTGTGTCAACGTCCATCACCGCAGCAGAAATAGAGTGACCTTTTTTAGATAGATAGTTTGTTGTGCAGTTGGCTTCGCAGAAAATGTGATCTATGGAGCAAATAGTCATTTGAATTTTCAATCGGATGTCATTTATGAGAGTGTGAATGCTCCATGGACATGAATATCGACCTCGAAGAATGTGAATCACCACCTGATTATCTCCTTCGATATAAATGTTCTGCATATTGAGATTGTGTGCCAAAATAAGACCATTGCGCAATCCCACGCCTTAGCTACAAGAGCTGAAGTGTGACCAAAATGATAAGTTTGGGCTGCTAATACTTGTCCGGCAGAGTTATGGATGATTACACCAGCCGAAGCGGGGGACCCAACAACAGAGCCATCAAAATTAAGTTTACAACATCCTTGCGGTGGGGGGAGCCATTGAACAGAAATTTTGGTAGGTGGCCTATAGAGAGGGAGGGAAGAGATAGTGTGAGAGATATCTGCCAGTGAACGAGCGGTCCATTCTTGTTGCAAATGCCAGACTCTATAGTATATACGATCTATGTTGACATTACTTCTCTAAAAAAACAATAGAATTGCGTTCTTTTCATATGCTCCAAAGACTATAGCTAACCAACTGAATAGCCTTAAGACGCTGACGAAGTGATGTAAGATATTGTTCAATATTAGTAGGTATAGTAGACCATATTTTTTGCGTTATATGATTAAAGTTCCAATATTGTTGAGTAATAGGACATGTAAAGAAAAGATGACTTATGGTTTCAGTTCCTGTAAGACACATCGGACAATGAGAGTTATCCGTTATTTGTCTTGTTGCTAAGTTTGACATTACGGGGATGCCATTATGCAGAATTTTCCATAAGAAAATCTGAACTTTTTGGGCAATATCAATTTTCCAAATCCAACGGAATGGCCAAGGGCTATGAGCTGTTAAATTCAATCCATGCGCAAGCCAAGTTGCTGAATTGACCGAAAATTCATCTGAGCTAGTAAGACCCCAACATGGTGAATCCGGCATATCATGGGAGGGGATAGGGATACTTAAAATTTTTTGAACAATATGTGAAGGTACTAATTGTTGTAGCAATGGGATATTCCATTCTCGGGACAGTAATATAACACTATTAATAGTTAGTTCAAGATTTTCAATATTACTTATATCTAGATTAAGAGTTTCAATCGGGTTTTCTTGGGAACACCAATTATCAATCCAAAAATAGTTTCACCTCTTCCAATTTTCCATCGCATACCCTTTCTCAAAAGTTCACGAGTTTGGAGAATGGCTTTCAATATACACTAGTAGAATAAATGCTATTTGTTGCGGTTAAAAAGTGCCCTAGTGCTGCGGTTTTGGGCGCGCAGCAATTAAGGGGGCAGCAATAGGTAATAATTATATTGCTACGGTTTTAAACCGCATCAATATCTACAAATATTGATGCGGTTTTCAGGCCAAACCGCAGCAATATTATTATGTATTATCTAATTAACACGGAATATTGCTGCGGTTTTGGGCCAGAAACCGCAGCAATATGCTATAATTAATAATAAAAAATAGGTATATTGCTGCGGTTCCTATTGAAAACCGCAGCAATATGTACTGCTACAGACAAAAAAATTTTTTTTTTTTTTTTGCATTTTGTCATCAAATTTGATAAAAAAAATGCTGAAGAAAATAAAACACAACAAATTCAAAGTAATGATAAACAAAACTTTCTCAAATAATTGAGATACCAATTTTCACAAAATATGCATAAACAAAAACTGACTTCAAACATTTACATTGTTCTTTACAAATCCGATAAATAACTAACTAAAGTATACATTTTATACACAATGTAAACATTGTTTTATATATACACAAAAAATATACTTCCTCCGTTTCTAAATAACTGCAACATTTCTTATTTGCACGTATTGCCAATGCATTATTTTAACCATTAATATCTTCAATTATCAATAAGTAAAAATTATAAAAAGTTGATATTAAAAAAATTCACATTCAGACGAATCTAATAAGATCCCACATGACTATTTTTCCTAAAATGTAAATCACCAAAGCTAATTAAAGTTTAAACTGTGAATAGTAAACACTATGCAAATGTTGCACTTATTTAGAAACGGAGGAAGTATAAAAAATAAATTAAATAAAATAAGAAACTGAAAATTAGAAAAAAGTAGAACGGAAGTGAGGCTGAGAGCCTGAGATCGATTGCTTGCCAGTGTGCCATGTTCACAGAGAACTCATCAGACCAGTTTCACTCACAGTCAGCCCGAAAAAGGCTCAGATCAGTCCACACGGTAAGAAAACGAACTCGTATAATCCTGCCCCAAATCAAACTAGCCCAACCGAATCTAAAAAAAACAGATTCCGGTGGGTGATACAAATCACAGATCTAAAAAAAAAAAATCCTAAAATTATCTGAACAAAAGAAAAAACAAACAAACAAACAAAAAAACTATTCAGGAACGAACGAAGATCATGGTGATGTAGCTCGAAACGAATCTTGGTGAACGAACGACGAGGAGAGAGAGGAAAGCGAACGAAGATCTGTGAACGAAGGAAATCACCGGCGAACAAACGAAATCACCGATGAACGAACGAATTCACCGACGAACGAACGAAATCACCGGCGAACGACGGTGGTCTTCGTCGATGATGAAGGTGAGAGGGCTTAAGTTGAATGAACAACCGAAAAAAACAGATCGGTGGTGGAGACAGCGAACACGGTGGTCGTCGTCGAAGATGAAGGTGAGAGGAGAGAGGATTGAAGGTGAAGGTAAGGTGAGAGGAGAGATGGCTGAAGGTGAGTGGAGAGAGGGCTAACAAAAAAAACCCTAACGGGCGTGTGAGTGGAGAGAAGACTGAAGGGGAAGGTAAGGTAAGAGGAGAGAGGGCTAATAAAACGTCGTGTGAGTGGGAGAATATGAAGAAACAAAACAACCCTAACGGGCTTGCGTTTTATACAATTGTTTTTAAATATTGTTGCGGTTCTCATCAATAACCGTAGCAATATATCAAAAGCAGAAACCGCAGCAATATATTTGGTCAAATAGTCAAAAATTTTCGAAAAATTTCTGTTGAAACCATATTGTTGCGATTTTGGGCGGGAACCGCAGCAATATTGTTATTTTCTATTTTTTCTTTTCTTTTTGCGTGTTATATTGCTGCGTATAGGTAAAACCACAGCAATACCACCGCAGCAATTAGCATTTATTCTACTAGTGATATGAGACTCGGATGGTTTAGATTTATAGTTGAAAAATGAAGCTTGTTGCAGATATTTTTGTCGCATAAAAGTAGGCCGAAGATTCTTTTGGTCAGTTAATATTCGCCATCGCATTTTTGCCGTTAATACATTATTTACATAAGCCATTTTTTCGGAAGTTCAGACCCACATATATTATAGGACGACAAAGTTTTAACCAAGCCAGTAACGGGATTCCCGATTTATTGAAAGATGTTTTCCAAAAAAATTTACTACTAATGGCATCAATCATAGAGCATGTTTTCCTTGGTACCTTAGTACAAGCCATGTGATAGGCAGGAGAAGATTCAAGATGGCTTTGTATAAGAACTGATTTCTCAGCCTTAGGATAGAAAATGATTGTGCCAAGCATTAATTTTACTATCAACTTTTTGTATTAAAGAGTGGAATTCATTAGGCAGTGGCTTATAACTAGAGAAAATAACTCCGAGATATCGTCCTAAAAAGGTTTTAGGAGTCATGTTAAATATACTAGCAATAGATTGTTTCCGCTGATTTGTAACCTGTTTAGAGAAATAATTGCAGACTTGTGAAAATTAATGAGTTGTTCAGAGCTTTGGCAGAACGAGTCTAATATATTTTTTAAGCGGTGAGTCAATGCTGGCTTAGACTTGCAAAATAATAGACCATCATCTGCAAAGAATAGCCCATGTATGGTATGTGAATTAGGAGCTAATTTGATGCGGAATCCTGACTTTGGGGTTTGTGCTGCAAAATGTAATTGTCTACAGAGTATATCCATACAAATAATAAAAATGTACGGTGACAATGGATCGCCTTGTAGGATTCCCCGAGTAGGCCTAATGATAGAGGTAGTGTCTTGGTTAATTAGAATGGAATACGATACAGATGTGATACACTCCATAATCCATGTGATCCATTTCGGATGAAAACCATAACTTTTTAGTGCATGACTTATAAAGTCCCATTCTAAATGGTCCTACGCTTTTTCCATATCTAATTTGAGAGCAAACCATCCAATCTTGTTTTTTGATTTATTAAAACTATTCAAGATTTCTTGTATAATGAGTACATTGTCATGTATTAGTCTACCTGGCGTAAATGCATTTTGAAAAGGGCTAATAATTCTGGTAAGAATCGGCCGAAGTCTTGCAACTAAGATTTTGAAAATGATTTTGTACAAGGTAGTACATAAACTGATTGGTCGAAATTGATTAGGCTTTTGAGGTTGATTAACTTTCGGTATTAAAGTGATCAGAGTATGATTGATACTTCTTAGTAACCTGCCATGCGTAAAGAAATCATGCACTGCTTTACCAATATCCGGGCCTACAATGTCCCAATATTGTTGGAAGAATTTAGTTCCACATCAATCTGAACCCGTGGATTTAGACGGGTCTATGCTAAAAAGAGCTTGGCGGATTTCCTTATCTGAGATTGAAGCAGGTAGACGTATATTATCTTCTTCTGTTATGATTGAAGATACACAAGGGGTTGTACTGTTTCGGTTAGATTGAATTGTCGATTTAAATCATTCATGAAACTCAGCTTGGAAAGCATTATAAATTTCAGAAGGGGTATCAACCCATTGGTTCATAGATTTTCTTATCTTTTGAATTTGGAGACGTTTTATTCATCTGTTTCAATTTCACGTGATTTGGGTGGAATATATTCATCTGTTGTAAAATAAATGAAAGGTAGGAGCGATTGTTTTTCGATTGCACGTGATTTGGGTGGAATATATTCATCTGTTATAAAATAAATGAAAGGTAAGAGCGATTTTTTTTAAAATTGCGTCTAAAAATAAAGAAATTTTTATTTTTGGTGTTCAACAAAAAATATTTTCGAGATTTGGTGTTCACATATGGTTTGAATTTTGGTTCTTAATATTTATTTTAAAATGGAAGACGTATTATTTTTTGCACATTGCAGAATAAGACAAATACACATCTAAATTTATTGTAAACTATGATAACTTCTAAAATTATGGAGTAATTTTTAGATTATCCCTCTTGACTTAAAAGTAATTCAATTCGGTTTAAAGAAAAATGATCTCATAATAAATTTATTATGCACCATTGGCACATAAATTATGATGTTTATTTTTTCATCGTGTACAATAAATGATTTATCCAAAATATATAAGGCTCAAGATATTGCATTGATAAGGGTTAAAATTAATTTGTAGCAATAAATAAATACTGGAATTAAGGATTATATAAAAATCTAAGTGGTTATTTGATTGACATGAAAAAATATATATAGGAATTAAAACTTTCTAGGACTTAAGTGAGTCGTTTGGAAAAAAAAAAGGGCATGCATATAAAATGGGGGAAGTAGAATTTTCTAAGAATTCTTTTTTGTTTGCTATAGTTTAAGTGGAACTATATATGTAAAAGAAATAAAAATGAGGGCTGAATCCTTTGCATTTGAGTTAAGGAATAAAGTAGAATTGAAAAAATATAGTTGTCTTGAGATTTTTCGTATCATACATAATTATTGTACTTATTGTCTATTTAGGGCTAGAAACTCAAAAACTACTATTTACTCCCTCCGTTTCCTAAAGATCTTCCCACTTACTGTTCCTACAGATACCAAGGTAAATCAAGTTGTGTGGGGCATGGTGTGAGTAAAGTAGGAGAGAGAAAGGGGTTAAGATAAATAAACAAATAAAAGAGGGTTAAAGTAGGAGAGAGAAAGGGAGTAAAATTGAATTAATAATGTAATGGTGGACCATATGATAGTGACATGAGAGGGTAAATAGGGAAATTTATTTTGCCAAATAAGGAATAAAGGAAAAGAGGGAAGATCTTTAGGAAACGGAGGGAGTATTTCTTTAGGATTATTGTTATTAAAATTATTAATTTTTAATGTATGTAATTTATATATATATTTAAATAAAATCAAAAAGATTTTTTTTGTGAAAAAAAAATTCCGATTCAACAAAATCTCGGATTCCAGTCCATTCAGTTTTGGTCAGCTCTGATCCTGAATCGGTACACACCCCTAACTTTAACAGTTGTTTAGCAAATGATAATAAAAGATGATATTGACAATATATATCTTAAAGTGTAAGTTTAATTTGTAAAGGAAAAGCTAGCTCAATGTGTACGGTTATATATGCAATAGTGTTTATCCACCTTCTAAAAATCTCTTTTCTTTTAAAAAAAAATATAACCATTCATTATCATTTTTAAAGGTGGTAATAAATATTTATGATAAAACAATGATATTTAGAGACGTAGTTTTATCATCATAGATATTGACCTCAAATTTTCCTAAACACTAAAAATTTATTACCATTTCCACTCATTTGATCTTATCATGTTTAAATAAATGGTTGGTGTTAACTTTATATTAATTTGGTGGATTAGTATACTTCATTTTCCTTTTTGTTAGGAAAGAGCTATATATTAAAATAATTGTTGGAAAAGATCTGATAAAAACTTTTTTGTTGAAAAATACCTATTATAATAATTCCTTTGTTACTTAAGACTACCTCAACGTTTTTCGGCCATAAGTCAATTTTCCGGCATTGGCTTTTCTTCCCTTCCTTTTCTCATTAGATGGGACCAACCTATATATTATATATCCTAATCTCTTAACCTTACCAAACTCTTTCCTCTTGCTTTCCATTTTAAGGAATTAGGATAAAAAAAATAGGATGGTCGTCCTATTTAATGAGCAAGGCAGGGGAAGAAAAGTCGATGTCGAAAAATTGATTATTCGATCGAAAAACGTTGAGGTGATCTTAATTTACCAAGGAAGTATTATATTAAGTCTTTTCCAATAAAATAAATATTTTAATAAGTCTTTTCCAACAAAAATTTCTAAATTTTAACACAAGTTCACAACCCCTTTGTTAATCTATCTGTCTTTTGTCCAAGCACCTCATATAGTAGCAATCTTGCATATACACGTGAAATCTGATGGGGTTGTTGCTGATCAATATGTTATTCGGATATTATGGCATAAAAGTCTAAAAAGTGATGGGGTGTTTCATGTGCGTGTGTTCTTTGGATGCCAATAAGGCAATTATGCTGAATATTAGGTGAAATGATTAATTACAATATCCTATCGTAATAATCTGTGCCTTTCTGATAGGTGATATGGGTCCTTAATCCTGATACTAATCTGATATCGGAACTCGTGAATCGTGATCTTGTATGGCATTATGCTCGATTATTGCTTAGAGAGTTCGGACGGATACAGTATTTTATAACAATATGTAGTACATTATACACTATCGGATTTGATTATTTGGTCGAAGGGAATCAAATATTTGCCACTGTCAGCTGACAGCCATGGCGGGCTTCGCAAATTAAAAACCAAAATGTCGCATATCAAGTAATCAGTGCATTAGACATAAGTGATTAACCACTTATTCCAAGGACTAATACGAAAGAGTGTAGCAAGAAAACAGTATGAAAAAATTAAACAAATGTATATTCTAACATAGAAAACCATGAACCTAGTCCTGGCGTGATTTGCATGGGAAAGTTCAATAATTATTTTATTTCTGGCGAGAATCAGTAATTAGAAAATTCAACCTTATCACTTTATCAAAAAATAGACTATTAATTTTTTATGGAAAGCTGAATTATTATGAATTAGTGAGGTCTACTGATAAAGTAACTTATGACGAATATCTTCTATACAAACCAACTCCTTTGTTTTGGTTTCACGTTATTTGGGTGGAATATTTTCACTAGTTGTAAAATAAATAAAAAATAGGAGTGATTAATTGAAATGGTGTCAAAAAAATAGAGAAATTTTTGTTTTGGTGTTTAACAAAAAAATATTCGTGATTTGGTGTTTACATAGTTTTGAATTTTGGTTCGTAATATATATTTTAGAATGAAGGAAGTATTTTTTTTTTGCATATTGTTAAATAAGACGAGTGCACCTCTAATTTATTGTAAACGATGATAACTTTTAAAAAGATAATTTTTAGATTACACTCGTTTGACTTGAAAGGTAAATTTTTTGGATTTGATGAAAAATGATCATATAATAAATTTATTATGCACCCTTGGGACATAAATAATGCTGATTAATATTTTTTCATCATGTAAAATAAATGATTTTTTCCCAAATATGTAAGGCTCAAAATATTGTATCGAGAAGGGTGAAAATTAGTATGCATGAATAAATGAATAATGGAATTAAGGATTATATAAAAGTCTAAGTGGTGATTTGGTTGACATGAAAAAACATATATGGAAATTAGAATTTTTCAAGGACTTGAAAAATGGGTGAGTTGTTTGGTTAAATGAAGTCACCTAAACCTTATGTCTCGCATGCACCCCCAAGCAGGATTTCGCTTGCTCGTGCACCATGACGCACACCCGTGCGATTTTCTGCTTGCCCGTGCATGCTGCTATTCGCCTAATTTTCGCAACTTAATTATTTCCTTTTCTAGTTTATGTAAGCAAAATTAGGTTTTACTAAACATACTTTTGAGCAGTTTTTCATTATTAGAAAATAGAGTATTACTTTTTAGAGAGCTTTTTGAGATTAAACTCCATTATTATTGAACCTTGATTTCTACAAGTTGGCTACTTTGAATCCTATTCAAGTAAAGATTAAGTTTTTCTAATTTTATTACTCTCTTCCTTTTGTTATTTCAATTATGAGTGAGTGGTTTTATAATCTAGGGTTAAGTTGAATCCTAGCAATGATTAATTCATGAATTTCTCCCATTTTTCCAATTTGATATGATTAATTGTTCTTACTTGATTGAATTGTGCTTATTTTCATTATCATACTAGGGATATGTGATTTTGAATTGATTTCATATGTCTTGTTTTCAATAGGAATTGAATCTGGATGGGTTTGTTGATTCAATCAAGAGTATGAATATCTTTATGGGAATAAGTATATAGGATTACTAGGAATTTGTTTGTGATGCCATGTTTAATGTCTCTTTCTTACATGATTTCATGGGAATAGGTTTGATTGCTTTTTAGAGTAGCAATAGGTACTCGAGATGGGAATTTATATAAGGTGCATTACTCCTTTTGGATCATTGATTATGTTTATTGGGATGAGAATTATTCATGTATTATTCGTGCTAGTAAGGATACTTAATTGCAGGTGCTTTTATTGATCGATTTCACCTCGTGTGCTTTTACTAGCTTTCATAGTTTAGCGTTATTATTAGTTCAACATCTTCTTCACCGTTGTTTGTCACTTGTTTACTTAAATTGAGTCGAGATTTCTAGTATTTAATACCATTTGTCTATGTGGATTCGACCTTGACTTGCGCTGCTAAATAATTAGGAGGTTAGTTAGGAAATTATTTTTGTTGGGTGCGCGACATGCCTATCAGTAGGATATGTGCCCCCTGCCTAATCTTAATATAGGACACACATTAGGTTTTTAACGTTGGCTCGTGTTACTAATTAAAACAGTTAGATTTAGGAAAAACCCCTCAATCTAGAGTGAATGCCATTGAGTAATATAATAGGTTTAATAATAATAGTCCTAATCTCTCCCTGGATTTTTGTGCTTGCTATGGAATATTTCACCCAATTGATGAAAATGAGTCATAGGGAGGAGTTCACGTTTCATCACAGATGTGCTCAATTGAAGATTCATCATCTAATTTTTGCTGATGATTGGATGCTGTTTAGTAAAGGGGATTTCAAGTTTGTGGTGTTTCTTGTGAGAACTTTGAAAGCTTTTGCAGAGGTTTCTGGGTTACAAGCTAGCCCTGACAAAACTGCCATATACTTTGGGAATGTAGCTGAGGTTGAGCAAACTAGAATTCTTCGGGTGACTGGCTATAAAAAGGGTCCTTCCCTTTTAGATACTAATTAAGAAGTACCTATTACTTCTAAGCGTCTGACCAAAGCTGAGTGTAAAACCATTTTCCCTTGGTGTAAAATTAGTCTCCCAAGGATGGAAAACCATTTTCCTTTCAAAATGAAGGAAAACTATTTTCCTTCTCTCTCTTGTACACTCCTCTCACTACCTCCTTACTTTTCCTTTCATTTTCCTTTCATTCATCATTTTTTTTACATCGAACCAAACAACGGAAAACTAATTTTGGAATTGTGTTTTCCATTGTAAATTGTTTCCATGAAAATCATTTTACACTGAAAATATTTTACCGCCACTACCAAACGGAGCCTAAGTTTAGATCCGGTATACCTCTTCCTACTGAATTCCAAATCTCTCTAGCTATTTGAAGTTGCATCGCTATCCATTTCTTTCTTGTGCAAGTCATACTTGTTTTTTTTTTTTTGTTTTTTTTTGTAGACATGACATTTCATTCATTACCTAATAATGTTAAACATATTACAATTCGAAAGTAGTTGTTCCGAACAATAACTAGGGGGAAGGGAAAATCCTAGTTGCAATACTATCACCATCCATGTATATCTTATTTTATTTTATATGAAAAAAAAAGAGTTGAGTCTGCAAACTTCTCAAGTGTGAAACATTTTATAAGTGCTCTTATAATTAATGACTTGGTTTAAATTATTTTTAGTAATAATTATTTTATTATGATTATAATTATTGTTGTTATTATAATATTGATAATAATAATTATTATTATTAATAAAAGTTGTGTAAAAATTGTGATAGAAATAAAATAACGGTTTTTTCACCATATACCCCCTAACAATTTTTTTTTTGCACGGGATACCCTTTCAAGTTTCCAAATTCATCATATACCCCTCACTTTTCGAAAAATACATCAACTTACCCTTTTGACTAACGGAGTTAGACTTCCGTTAGTCATTAGGCCCTAATCCTAATTAACTACCCTAAATCCTAAACCCTAAATAACCCAAGTAACAATAACAAACCCTAAAAACCTAACTAACCCTAAAAGCCCACCAGCGCCCACCACCCCCAACAACCCGCCCCACCAAACCACCACCCCCACCACCCCGGCCGCAACCTCGCCCACCCTCACCAGACGACCACCCCCACCCCCAGTCCACCAAACTTTCGCACCTGTGACCCCCACCCCCACCGGATTTTCGCACTGTTAACCCACCCCTCTGTTTTTCGAAGCCCACCCACCACCACCACCCATAAAAATCCTCGGACTACCCTGAGAATGTTGCACCATCCTCGCACCAGCCCGGAAACCCTTTGCACCATCCCCAAAACCCTTCGCACCGCCCTAAAAACCCTTCGCATCACCCCGGAAACCCTTCGCACCACCCCAGAAATCCCTAAAACCTCGCACCATCCTCGCACCTCCCTGAAAAATGTCGCACCATCCTCGCTGCGGGGAGGGAGTTGCGCTATTTTGCAGGGGAGGGGGTTGCGCGAGTTTGCGAGGGAGGTGAGGGAGACTTTTACGTTGTTGTGTGGTGTCGAAAGGTGGAGGGGGTTGCGGTGCTGTGGGCGGCGGAAAGGGGAGGGGGTTGCGGCGCTGCGGGTGGCGGAGGAGGGGCTTCCGGGGTGGGGTTGGGGATGGGGGTGGGGGTGGGTTGGGTTAGGGTTAGGGTTAGGGTATTAGGGAGAGGGTATTAGGGTTAGGGTTAGTTAAGTAGGATTAGAGGGTAATTAGGGGTTAATGATTAACGGAGTTTAACGCCGGTTCATTAAGGGTAACTGGATGTATTTTTTAAAAGTGAGGGGTATATGGTGAATTTCAAAAGTCGAAAGGATATACGGTGCAAAATAAAATTTGTCAAGGATATATGGTGAAAAAAACCAATAAAATAATAATAATAGTAATACTATAAATAAAATCTTATACTGTATTGCATAATAATGAATTACAAAATAAATATTTTATAAATCTTTCCCACCAAAAATTTCTAAATTTTAACACAAGTTCACAACCCCTTTGTTAATCTATCTGTCTTTTGTCCAAGCACCTCATATAGTAGCAACCTTGCATATACACGTGAAATCTGATGGGGTTGTTGCTGATCAATATGTTATTCGGATATTATGGCATAAAAGTCTAAAAAGTGATGGGGTGTTTCATGTGCGTGTGTTCTTTGGATGCCAATAAGGCAATTATGCTGAATATTAGGTGAAATGATTAATTACAATATCATATCGTAATAATCTGTGCCTTTCTGATAGGTGATATGGGTCCTTAATCCTGATACTAATCTGATATCGGAACTCGTGAATCGTGATCTTGTATGGCATTATGCTCGATTATTGCTTAGAGAGTTCGGACGGATACAGTATTTTATAACAATATGTAGTACATTATACACTATCGGATTTGATTATTTGGTCGAAGGGAATCAAAATTTGCCACTGTCAGCTGACAGCCATGGCGGGCTTCGCAAATTAAAAACCAAAATGTCGCATATCAAGTCATCAGTGCATTAGACATAAGTGATTAACCACTTATTCCAAGGACTAATACGAAGAGTGTAGCAAGAAAACAGTATGAAAAAATTAAACAAATGTATATTCTAACATAGAAAACCATGAACCTAGTCCTGGCGTGATTTGCATGGGAAAGTTCAATAATTATTTTATTTCTGGCGAGAATCAGTAATTAGAAAATTCAACCTTATCACTTTATCAAATAATAGACTATTAATTTTTTATGAGAAAGCTGAATTATTATGAATTAGTGAGGTCTACTGATAAAGTAACTTATGACGAATATACTTCATATACAAACCAACTCCTTTGTTTTGGTTTCACGTTATTTGGGTGGAATATTTTCACTAGTTGTAAAATAAATAAAAAATAGGAGTGATTAATTGAAATGGTGTCAAAAAAATAGAGAAATTTTTTTGGTGTTTAACAAAAAATATTTCGTGATTGTGTGTTTACATAGTTTTGAATTGTTCGTATTAATATATATTTTAGAATGAAGGAAGTATTTTTTTTTTGCATATTGTTAAATAAGAGACGTGCACCTCTAATTTATTGTAAACGATGATAACTTTTAAAAAGATAATTTTTAGATTACCCTCGTTTGACTTGAAAGGTAAATTTTTTGGATTTGATGAAAATGATCATATAATAAATTTATTATGCACCCTTGGGACATAAAATAAGCTGATTAATATTTTTTTCATCATGTAAATAAATGATTTTTTCCCAAATATGTAAGGCTCAAATATTGTATCGAGAAGGGTGAAAATTAGTATGCATGAATAAATGAATAATGGAATTAATGGATTAATAAAAGATTAAGTGGTGATTTGGTTGATGAAAGAAACATAATATAGGAAATTAGAATTTTCAAGGACTTGAAAAATGGGTGAGTTGTTTGGTTAAATGAAGTCACCTAAAACCTTATGTCTCGATGCACCCCAAGCAGGATTTCGCTTGCTCGTGCACCATGACGCACACCCGTGCGATTTTCTGCTTGCCCGTGCATGCTGCTATTCGCCTAATTTTCGCAACTTAATTATTTCCTTTTCTAGTTTATGTAAGCAAAATTAGGTTTTACTAAACATACTTTTGAGCAGTTTTTCATTATTAGAAAATAGAGTATTACTTTTTAGAGAGCTTTTTGAGATTAAACTCCATTATTATTGAACCTTGATTTCTACAAGTTGGCTACTTTGAATCCTATTCAAGTAAAGATTAAGTTTTTCTAATTTTATTACTCTCTTCCTTTTGTTATTTCAATTATGAGTGAGTGGTTTTATAATCTAGGGTTAAGTTGAATCCTAGCAATGATTAATTCATGAATTTCTCCCATTTTTTTCAATTTGATATGATTAATTGTTCTTACTTGATTGAATTGTGCTTATTTTCATTATCATACTAGGGATATGTGATTTTGAATTGATTTCATATGTCTTGTTTTCAATAGGAATTGAATCTGGATGGGTTTTGTTGATTCAATCAAGAGTATGAATATCTTTATGGGAATAATATATAGGATTACTAGGAATTTGTTTGTGATGCCATGTTTAATGTCTCTTTCTTACATGATTTCATGGGAATAGGTTTGATTGCTTTTTAGAGTAGCAATAGGTACTCGAGATGGGAATTTATATAAGGTGCATTACTCCTTTTGGATCATTGATTATGTTTATTGGGATGAGAATTATTCATGTATTATTCGTGCTAGTAAGGATACTTAATTGCAGGTGCTTTTATTGATCGATTTCACCTCGTGTGCTTTTACTAGCTTTCATAGTTTAGCGTTATTATTAGTTCAACATCTTCTTCACCGTTGTTTGTCACTTGTTTACTAAATTGAGTCGAGATTTCTAGTATTTAATACCATTTGTCTATGTGGATTCGACCTTGACTTGCGCTGCTAAATAATTAGGAGGTTAGTTAGGAAATTATTTTTGTTGGGTGCGCGACATGCCTATCAGTAGGATATGTGCCCCCTGCCTAATCTTAATATAGACACACATTAGGTTTTTAACGTTGGCTCGTGTTACTAATTAAAACAGTTAGATTTAGGAAAAACCCCTCAATCTAGAGTGAATGCCATTGAGTAATATAAATAGGTTTAATAATAATAGTCCTAATCTCTCCCTGGATTTTTGTGCTTGCTATGGAATATTTCACCCAATTGATGAAGAAAATGAGTCATAGGGAGGAGTTCACGTTTCATCACAGATGTGCTCAATTGAAGATTCATCATCTAATTTTTGCTGATGATTGGATGCTGTTTAGTAAAGGGGATTTCAAGTTTGTGGTGTTTCTTGTGAGAACTTTGAAAGCTTTTGCAGAGGTTTCTGGGTTACAAGCTAGCCCTGACAAAACTGCCATATCTCTTTGGGAATGTAGCTGAGGTTGAGCAAACTAGAATTCTTCGGGTGACTGGCTATAAAAAAGGGTCCTTCCCTTTTAGATACTAATTAAGAAGTACCTATTACTTCTAAGCGTCTGACCAAAGCTGAGTGTAAAACCATTTTCCCTTGGTGTAAAATTAGTCTCCCAAGGATGGAAAACCATTTTCCTTTCAAAATGAAGGGAAAACTATTTTCCTTCTCTCTCTTGTACACTCCTCTCACTACCTCCTTACTTTTCCTTTCATTTTCTTCATTTCATCATTTTTTTACATCGAACCAAACAACGGAAAACTAATTTTGGAATTGTGTTTTCCATTGTAAATTGTTTTCCATGAAAATCATTTTACACTGAAAATATTTTACGCCCTACCAAACGGAGCCTAAGTTTAGATCCGGTATAC
Source organism: Beta vulgaris subsp. vulgaris (assembly GCF_026745355.1). Classification (NCBI taxonomy): domain Eukaryota; kingdom Viridiplantae; phylum Streptophyta; class Magnoliopsida; order Caryophyllales; family Amaranthaceae; genus Beta; species Beta vulgaris. The sequence continues at coordinate 1,976,181 of NC_079209.1, read as the reverse complement.
CTCTTCCTACTGAATTCCAAATCTCTCTAGCTATTTGAAGTTGCACGCTATCCATTTCTTTCTTGTGCAAGTCATACTTGTTTTTTTTTTTTTGTTTTTTTTTGTAGACATGACATTTCATTCATTACTAATAATGTCAAACATATTACAATTCGAAAGTAGTTGTTCCGAACAATAACTAGGGGGAAGGGAAAATCCTAGTTGCAATACTATCACCATCCATGTATATCTTATTTTATTTTATATGAAAAAAAAAGAGTTGAGTCTGCAAACTTCTCAAGTGTGAAACATTTTATAAGTGCTCTTATAAATTAATGACTTGGGTTATAAAATTATTTTTAGTAATAATTATTTTATTATGATTATAATTATTGTTGTTATTATAATATTGATAATAATAATTATTATTATTAATAAAAGTTGTGTAAAAATTGTGATAGAAATAAAATAATGGTTTTTTCACCATATACCCCCTAACAATTTTTTTTTTGCACGGGATACCCTTTCAAGTTTCCAAATTCATCATATACCCCTCACTTTTCGAAAAATACATCAACTTACCCTTTTGACTAACGGAGTTAGACTTCCGTTAGTCATTAGGCCCTAATCCTAATTAACTACCCTAAATCCTAAACCCTAAATAACCCAAGTAACAATAAACAAACCCTAAAAACCTAACTAACCCTAAAAGCCCACCAGCGCCACCACCCCCAACAACCCCAGCCCACCAAACCACCACCCCACCACCCCGGCCGCAACCTCGCCCACCCTCACCAGACGACCACCCCACCCCCAGTCCACCAAACTTTCGCACCTGTGACCCCCACCCCCACCGGATTTTCCACTGTTAACCCCACCCCTCGTTTTTCGAAGCCCACCCACCACCACCACCCCATAAAAATCCTCGGACTACCCTGAGAATGTTGCACCATCCTCGCACCAGCCCGGAAACCCTTTGCACCATCCCCAAAACACCCTTCGCACCGCCCTAAAAACCCTTCGCATCACCCGGGAAAACCCTCGCACCACCCAGAAATCCCTAAAACCTCGCACCATCCTCGCACCTCCCTGAAAAATGTCGCACCATCCTCGCTGCGGGGAGGGAGTTGCGCTATTTTGCAGGGGAGTGGGGGTTGCGCGAGTTTGCGAGGGAGGTGAGGGAGACTTTTACGTTGTTGTGTGGTGTCGAAAGGTGGAGGGGGTTGCGGTGCTGTGGGCGGCGGAAAGGGGAGGGGGTTGCTGGCGTGCGGGTGGCGGAGGAGGGGCTTCCGGGGTGGGGTTGGGGATGGGGTGGGGTGGTTGGTGTGGGTTAGGGTTAGGGTATTAGGGAGAGGGTATTAGGGTTAGGGTTAGTTAAGTAGGATTAGAGGGTAATTAGGGGTTAATGATTAACGGAGTTTAACGCCGTTCATTAAGGGTAACTGGATGTATTTTTTAAAAGTGAGGGGTATATGGTGAATTTCAAAAGTCGAAAGGATATACGGTGCAAAAAAATTTGTCAAGGATATATGGTGAAAAAAACCAATAAAATAATAATAATAGTAATACTATAAATAAAATCTTATACTGTATTGCATAATAATGAATTACAAAATAAATATTTTAATAAATCTTTCCCACCAAAAATTTCTAAATTTTAACACAAGTTCACAACCCCTTTGTTAATCTATCTGTCTTTTGTCCAAGCACCTCATATAGTAGCAACCTTGCATATACACGTGAAATCTGATGGGGTTGTTGCTGATCAATATGTTATTCGGATATTATGGCATAAAAGTCTAAAAAGTGATGGGGTGTTTCATGTGCGTGTGTTCTTTGGATGCCAATAAGGCAATTATGCTGAATATTAGGTGAAATGATTAATTACAATATCCTATCGAATAATCTGTGCCTTTCTGATAGGTGATATGGGTCCTTAATCCTGATACTAATCTGATATCGGAACTCGTGAATCGTGATCTTGTATGGCATTATGCTCGATTATTGCTTAGAGAGTTCGGACGGATACAGTATTTTATAACAATATAGTACATTATACACATCGGATTTGATTATTTGGTCGAAGGGAATCAAATATTTGCCACTGTCAGCTGACAGCCATGGCGGGCTTCGCAAATTAAAAACAAAATGTCGCATATCAAGTCATCAGTGCATTAGACATAAGTGATTAACCACTTATTCCAAGGACTAATACGAAGAGTGTAGCAAGAAAACAGTATGAAAAAATTAAACAAATGTATATTCTAACATAGAAAACCATGAACCTAGCTGGCGTGATTTGCATGGGAAAGTTCAATAATTATTTTATTTCTGGCGAGAATCAGTAATTAGAAAATTCAACCTTATCACTTTATCAAATAATAGACTATTAATTTTTTATGAGAAAGCTGAATTATTATGAATTAGTGAGGTCTACTGATAAAGTAACTTATGACGAATATACTTCATATACAAACCAACTCCTTTGTTTTGGTTTCACGTTATTTGGGTGGAATATTTTCACTAGTTGTAAAATAAATAAAAAATAGGAGTGATTAATTGAAATGGTGTCAAAAAAATAGAGAAATTTTTGTTTTGGTGTTTAACAAAAAAATATTTCGTGATTTGGTGTTTACATAGTTTTGAATTTTGGTTCGTAATATATATTTTAGAATGAAGGAAGTATTTTTTTTTTTGCATATTGTTAAATAAGACGAGTGCACCTCTAATTTATTGTAAACGATGATAACTTTTAAAAAGTATTTTTAGATTACCCTCGTTTGACTTGAAAGGTAAATTTTTTGGATTTGATGAAAAATGATCATATAATAAATTTATTATGCACCCTTGGACATAAATAATGCTGATTAATATTTTTCATCATGTAAAATAAATGATTTTTTCCACAATATGTAAGGCTCAAAATATTGTATGAGAAGGGTGAAAATTAGTAGCATGAATAAATGAATAATGGAATTAAGGATTATATAAAAGTCTAAGTGGTGATTTGGTTGACATGAAAAAACATATATGGAAATTAGAATTTTTCAAGGACTTGAAAAATGGGTGAGTTGTTTGGTTAAATGAAGTCACCTAAACCTTATGTCTCATGCACCCCAAGCAGGATTTCGCTTGCTCGTGCAACCATGACGCACACCGTGCGATTTTCTGCTTGCCCGTGCATGCTGCTATTCGCCTAATTTTCGCAACTTAATTTCCTTTTTCTAGTTTAGTAAGCAAAATTAGGTTTTACAAACATACTTTTGAGCAGTTTTTCATTATTAGAAAATAGAGTATTACTTTTTAGAGAGCTTTTTGAGATTAAACTCCATTATTATTGAACCTTGATTTCTACAAGTTGGCTACTTTGAATCCTATTCAAGTAAAGATTAAGTTTTTCTAATTTTATTACTCTCTTCCTTTTGTTATTTCAATTATGAGTGAGTGGTTTTATAATCTAGGGTTAAGTTGAATCCTAGCAATGATTAATTCATGAATTTCTCCCATTTTTTTCAATTTGATATGATTAATTGTTCTTACTTGATTGAATTGTGCTTATTTTCATTATCATACTAGGGATATGTGATTTTGAATTGATTTCATATGTCTTGTTTTCAATAGGAATTGAATCTGGATGGGTTTGTTGATTCAATCAAGAGTATGAATATCTTTATGGGAATAAGTATATAGGATTACTAGGAATTTGTTTGTGATGCCATGTTTAATGTCTCTTTCTTACATGATTTCATGGGAATAGGTTTGATTGCTTATTTAGAGTAGCAATAGGTACTCGAGATGGGAATTTATATAAGGTGCATTACTCCTTTTGGATCATTGATTATGTTTATTGGGATGAGAATTATTCATGTATTATTCGTGCTAGTAAGGATACTTAATTGCAGGTGCTTTTATTGATCGATTTCACCTCGTGTGCTTTACTAGCTTTCATAGTTTAGCGTTATTATTAGTTCAACATCTTCTTCACCGTTGTTTGTCACTTGTTTACTTAAATTGAGTCGAGATTTCTAGTATTTAATACCATTTGTCTATGTGGATTCGACCTTGACTTGCGCTGCTAAATAATTAGGAGGTTAGTTAGGAAATTATTTTTGTTGGGTGCGCGACATGCCTATCAGTAGGATATGTGCCCCTGCCTAATCTTAATATAGGACACACATTAGGTTTTTAACGTTGGCTCGTGTTACTAATTAAAACAGTTAGATTTAGGAAAAACCCCTCAATCTAGAGTGAATGCCATTGAGTAAATAAATAGGTTTAATAATAATAGTCCTAATCTCTCCTGGATTTTTGTGCTTGCTATGGAATATTTCACCCAATTGATGAAGAAAATGAGTCATGGGAGGAGTTCACGTTTCATCACAGATGTGCTCAATTGAAGATTCATCATCTAATTTTGCTGATGATTGGATGCTGTTTAGTAAAGGGGATTTCAAGTTTGTGGTGTTTCTTGTGAGACTTTGAAAGCTTTTGCAGAGGTTTCTGGGTTACAAGCTAGCCCTGACAAAACTGCCATATACTTTGGGAATGTAGCTGAGGTTGAGCAAACTAGAATTCTTCGGGTGACTGGCTATAAAAAGGGTCCTTCCCTTTTAGATACTAATTAAGAAGTACCTATTACTTCTAAGCGTCTGACCAAAGCTGAGTGTAAAACCATTTTCCCTTGGTGTAAAATTAGTCTCCCAAGGATGGAAAACCATTTTCCTTTCAAAATGAAGGGAAAACTATTTTCCTTCTCTCTCTTGTACACTCCTCTCACTACCTCCTTACTTTTCCTTTCATTTTCCTTTCATTTCATCATTTTTTTTACATCGAACCAAACAACGGAAAACTAATTTTGGAATTGTGTTTTCCATTGTAAATTGTTTTCCATGAAAATCATTTTACACTGAAAATATTTTACGCCCTACCAAACGGAGCCTAAGTTTAGATCCGGTATACCTCTTCCTACTGAATTCCAAATCTCTCTAGCTATTTGAAGTTGCACGCTATCCATTTCTTTCTTGTGCAAGTCATACTTGTTTTTTTTTTTTGTTTTTTTTTTAGACATGACATTTCATTCATTACCTAATAATGTTAAACATATTACAATTCGAAAGTAGTTGTTCCGAACAATAACTAGGGGGGAAGGGAAAATCCTAGTTGCAATACTATCACCATCCATGTATATCTTATTTTATTTTATATGAAAAAAAAAGAGTTGAGTCTGCAAACTTCTCAAGTGTGAAACATTTTATAAGTGCTCTTATAAATTAATGACTTGGGTTATAAAATTATTTTTAGTAATAATTATTTTATTATGATTATAATTATTGTTGTTATTATAATATTGATAATAATAATTATTATTATTAATAAAAGTTGTGTAAAAATTGTGATAGAAATAAAATAACGGTTTTTTCACCATATACCCCCTAACAATTTTTTTTTTGCACGGGATACCCTTTCAAGTTTCCAAATTCATCATATACCCCTCACTTTTCGAAAAATACATCAACTTACCCTTTTGACTAACGGAGTTAGACTTCCGTTAGTCATTAGGCCCTAATCCTAATTAACTACCCTAAATCCTAAACCCTAAATAACCCAAGTAACAATAACAAACCCTAAAAACCTAACTAACCCTAAAAGCCCACCAGCGCCCACCACCCCCAACAACCCCAGCCCCACCAAACCACCACCCCCACCACCCCGGCCGCAACCTCGCTCACCCTCACCAGACGACCACCCCCACCCCCAGTCCACCAAACTTTCGCACCTGTGACCCCCACCCCCACCGGATTTTCGCACTGTTAACCCCACCCCTCTGTTTTTCGAAGCCCACCCACCACCACCACCCCATAAAAATCCTCGGACTACCCTGAGAATGTTGCACCATCCTCGCACCAGCCGGAAACCCTTTGCACCATCCCCAAAACCTTCGCACCGCCCTAAAAACCCTTCGCATCACCCCGGAAACCCTTCGCACCACCCCAGAAATCCCTAAAACCTCGACCATCCTCGCACCTCCCTGAAAAATGTCGCACCATCCTCGCTGCGGGGAGGGAGTTGCGCTATTTTGCAGGGGAGTGGGGGTTGCGCGAGTTTGCGAGGGAGGTGAGGGAGACTTTTACGTTGTTGTGTGGTGTCGAAAGGTGGAGGGGGTTGCGGTGCTGTGGGCGGCGGAAAGGGGAGGGGGTTGCGGCGCTGCGGGTGGCGGAGGAGGGGCTTCCGGGGTGGGGTTGGGGATGGGGGTGGGGGTGGGGTTGGGGTTAGGGTTAGGGTTAGGGTATTAGGGAGAGGGTATTAGGGTTAGGGTTAGTTAAGTAGGATTAGAGGGTAATTAGGGGTTAATGATTAACGGAGTTTAACGCCGGTTCATTAAGGGTAACTGGATGTATTTTTTAAAAGTGAGGGGTATATGGTGAATTTCAAAAGTCGAAAGGATATACGGTGCAAAATAAAATTTGTCAAGGATATATGGTGAAAAAAACCAATAAAATAATAATAATAGTAATACTATAAATAAAATCTTATACTGTATTGCATAATAATGAATTACAAAATATATATTTTGATAAATCTTTCCCACCAAAAATTTCTAAATTTTAACACAAGTTCACAACCCCTTTGTTAATCTATCTGTCTTTTGTCCAAGCACCTCATATAGTAGCAACCTTGCATATACACGTGAAATCTGATGGGGTTGTTGCTGATCAATATGTTATTCGGATATTATGGCATAAAAGTCTAAAAAGTGATGGGGTGTTTCATGTGCGTGTGTTCTTTGGATGCCAATAAGGCAATTATGCTGAATATTAGGTGAAATGATTAATTACAATATCCTAATATCGTAATAATCTGTGCCTTTCTGATAGGTGATATGGGTCCTTAATCCTGATACTAATCTGATATCGGAACTCGTGAATCGTGATCTTGTATGGCATTATGCTCGATTATTGCTTAGAGAGTTCGGACGGATACAGTATTTTATAACAATATGTAGTACATTATACACGATCGGATTTGATTATTTGGTCGAAGGGAATCAAATATTTGCCACTGTCAGCTGACAGCCATGGCGGGCTTCGCAAATTAAAAACAAAATGTCGCATATCAAGTCATCAGTGCATTAGACATAAGTGATTAACCACTTATTCCAAGGACTAATACGAAAGAGTGTAGCAAGAAAACAGTATGAAAAAATTAAACAAATGTATATTCTAACATAGAAAACCATGAACCTAGTCCTGGCGTGATTTGCATGGGAAAGTTCAATAATTATTTTATTTCTGGCGAGAATCAGTAATTAGAAAATTCAACCTTATCACTTTATCAAATAATAGACTATTAATTTTTTATGAGAAAGCTGAATTATTATGAATTAGTGAGGTCTACTGATAAAGTAACTTATGACGAATATACTTCATATACAAACCAACTCCTTTTGTTTTGGTTTCACGTTATTTGGGTGGAATATTTTCACTAGTTGTAAAATAAATAAAAATAGGAGTGATTAATTGAAATGGTGTCAAAAAAATAGAGAAATTTTTGTTTTGGTGTTTAACAAAAAAATATTTCGTGATTTGGTGTTTACATAGTTTTGAATTTTGGTTCGTAATATATATTTTAGAATGAAGGAAGTATTTTTTTTTTTGCATATTGTTAAATAAGACGAGTGCACCTCTAATTTATTGTAAACGATGATAACTTTTAAAAAGATAATTTTTAGATTACCCTCGTTTGACTTGAAAGGTAAATTTTTTGGATTTGATGAAAAATGATCATATAATAAATTTATTATGCACCCTTGGGACATAAATAATGCTGATTAATATTTTTTCATCATGTAAAATAAATGATTTTTTCCCAAATATGTAAGGCTCAAAATATTGTATCGAGAAGGGTGAAAATTAGTATGCATGAATAAATGAATAATGGAATTAAGGATTATATAAAAGTCTAAGTGGTGATTTGGTTGACATGAAAAACATATATGGAAATTAGAATTTTTCAAGGACTTGAAAAATGGGTGAGTTGTTTGGTTAAATGAAGTCACCTAAACCTTATGTCTCGAATGCACCCCAAGCAGGATTTCGCTTGCTCGTGCACCATGACGCACACCCGTGCGATTTTCTGCTTGCCCGTGCATGCTGCTATTCGCCTAATTTTCGCAACTTAATTATTTCCTTTTCTAGTTTATGTAAGCAAAATTAGGTTTTACTAAACATACTTTTGAGCAGTTTTTCATTATTAGAAAATAGAGTATTACTTTTTAGAGAGCTTTTTGAGATTAAACTCCATTATTATTGAACCTTGATTTCTACAAGTTGGCTACTTTGAATCCTATTCAAGTAAAGATTAAGTTTTTCTAATTTTATTACTCTCTTCCTTTTGTTATTTCAATTATGAGTGAGTGGTTTTATAATCTAGGGTTAAGTTGAATCCTAGCAATGATTAATTCATGAATTTCTCCCATTTTTTTCAATTTGATATGATTAATTGTTCTTACTTGATTGAATTGTGCTTATTTTCATTATCATACTAGGGATATGTGATTTTGAATTGATTTCATATGTCTTGTTTTCAATAGGAATTGAATCTGGATGGGTTTGTTGATTCAATCAAGAGTATGAATATCTTTATGGGAATAAGTATATAGGATTACTAGGAATTTGTTTGTGATGCCATGTTTAATGTCTCTTTCTTACATGATTTCATGGGAATAGGTTTGATTGCTTATTTAGAGTAGCAATAGGTACTCGAGATGGGAATTTATATAAGGTGCATTACTCCTTTTGGATCATTGATTATGTTTATTGGGATGAGAATTATTCATGTATTATTCGTGCTAGTAAGGATACTTAATTGCAGGTGCTTTTATTGATCGATTTCACCTCGTGTGCTTTTACTAGCTTTCATAGTTTAGCGTTATTATTAGTTCAACATCTTCTTCACCGTTGTTTGTCACTTGTTTACTTAAATTGAGTCGAGATTTCTAGTATTTAATACCATTTGTCTATGTGGATTCGACCTTGACTTGCGCTGCTAAATAATTAGGAGGTTAGTTAGGAAATTATTTTTGTTGGGTGCGCGACATGCCTATCAGTAGGATATGTGCCCCCTGCCTAATCTTAATATAGGACACACATTAGGTTTTTAACGTTGGCTCGTGTTACTAATTAAAACAGTTAGATTTAGGAAAAACCCCTCAATCTAGAGTGAATGCCATTGAGTATATAAATAGGTTTAATAATAATAGTCCTAATCTCTCCCTGGATTTTTGTGCTTGCTATGGAATATTTCACCCAATTGATGAAGAAAATGAGTCATAGGGAGGAGTTCACGTTTCATCACAGATGTGCTCAATTGAAGATTCATCATCTAATTTTTGCTGATGATTGGATGCTGTTTAGTAAAGGGGATTTCAAGTTTGTGGTGTTTCTTGTGAGAACTTTGAAAGCTTTTGCAGAGGTTTCTGGGTTACAAGCTAGCCCTGACAAAACTGCCATATACTTTGGGAATGTAGCTGAGGTTGAGCAAACTAGAATTCTTCGGGTGACTGGCTATAAAAAAGGGTCCTTCCCTTTTAGATACTAATTAAGAAGTACCTATTACTTCTAAGCGTCTGACCAAAGCTGAGTGTAAAACCATTTTCCCTTGGTGTAAAATTAGTCTCCAAGGATGGAAAACCATTTTCCTTTCAAAATGAAGGGAAAACTATTTTCCTTCTCTCTCTTGTACACTCCTCTCACTACCTCCTTACTTTTCCTTTCATTTCCATTCATTTTTTTTACATCGAACCAAACAACGGAAAACTAATTTTGGAATTGTGTTTTCCATGAAAATCATTTTACACTGAAAATATTTTACGCCCTACCAAACGGAGCCTAAGTTTAGATCCGGTATACCTCTTCCTACTGAATTCCAAATCTCTCTAGCTATTTGAAGTTGCACGCTATCCATTTCTTTCTTGTGCAAGTCATACTTGTTTTTTTTTTTTGTTTTTTTTTGTAGACATGACATTTCATTCATTACCTAATAATGTTAAACATATTACAATTCGAAAGTAGTTGTTCCGAACAATAACTAGGGGGAAGGGAAAATCCTAGTTGCAATACTATCACCATCCATGTATATCTTATTTTATTTTATATGAAAAAAAAAGAGTTGAGTCTGCAAACTTCTCAAGTGTGAAACATTTTATAAGTGCTCTTATAAATTAATGACTTGGGTTATAAAATTATTTTTAGTAATAATTATTTTATTATGATTATAATTATTGTTGTTATTATAATATTGATAATAATAATTATTATTATTAATAAAAGTTGTGTAAAAATTGTGATAGAAATAAAAATAACGGTTTTTTCACCATATACCCCTAACAATTTTTTTTTTGCACGGGATACCCTTTCAAGTTTCCAAATTCATCATATACCCCTCACTTTTCGAAAAATACATCAACTTACCCTTTTGACTAACGGAGTTAGACTTCCGTTAGTCATTAGGCCCTAATCCTAATTAACTACCCTAAATCCTAAACCCTAAATAACCCAAGTAACAATAACAAACCCTAAAACCTAACTAACCCTAAAAGCCCACCAGCGCCCACCACCCCCAACAACCCCAGCCCCACCAAACCACCACCCCACCACCCCGGCCGCAACCTCGCCACCTCACCAGACGACACCCCCACCCCAGTCCACCAAACTTTCGCACCTGTGACCCCCCCCACCGGATTTTCGCACTGTTAACCCCACCCTCTGTTTTTCGAAGCCCACCCACCACCACCACCCATAAAAATCCTCGGACTACCCTGAGAATGTTGCACCATCCTCGCACCAGCCCGGAAACCCTTTGCACCATCCCCAAAACCCTTCGCACCGCCCTAAAAACCCTTCGCATCACCCGCGGAAACCTTCGCACCACCCCAGAAATCCCTAAAACCTCGCACCATCCTCGCACCTCCCTGAAAAATGTCGCACCATCCTCGCTGCGGGGAGGGAGTTGCGCTATTTTGCAGGGGAGTGGGGGTTGCGCGAGTTTGCGAGGGAGGTGAGGGAGACTTTTACGTTGTTGTGTGGTGTCGAAAGGTGGAGGGGGTTGCGGTGCTGTGGGCGGCGGAAAGGGGAGGGGTTGCGGCGCTGCGGGTGGCGGAGGAGGGGCTTCCGGGGTGGGGTTGGGGATGGGGGTGGGGGTGGGGTTGGGGTTAGGGTTAGGGTATTAGGGAGAGGGTATTAGGGTTAGGGTTAGTTAAGTAGGATTAGAGGGTAATTAGGGGTTAATGATTAACGGAGTTTAACGCCGGTTCATTAAGGGTAACTGGATGTATTTTTTAAAAGTGAGGGGTATATGGTGAATTTCAAAAGTCGAAAGGATATACGGTGCAAAATAAAATTTGTCAAGGATATATGGTGAAAAAAACCAATAAAATAATAATAATAGTAATACTATAAATAAAATCTTATACTGTATTGCATAATAATGAATTACAAAATAAATATTTTAATAAATCTTTCCCACCAAAAATTTCTAAATTTTAACACAAGTTCACAACCCTTTGTTAATCTATCTGTCTTTTGTCCAAGCACCTCATATAGTAGCAACCTTGCATATACACGTGAAATCTGATGGGGTTGTTGCTGATCAATATGTTATTCGGATATTATGGCATAAAAGTCTAAAAAGTGATGGGGTGTTTCATGTGCGTGTGTTCTTTGGATGCCAATAAGGCAATTATGCTGAATATTAGGTGAAATGATTAATTACAATATCCTATATCGTAATAATCTGTGCCTTTCTGATAGGTGATATGGGTCCTTAATCCTGATACTAATCTGATATCGGAACTCGTGAATCGTGATCTTGTATGGCATTATGCTCGATTATTGCTTAGAGAGTTCGGACGGATACAGTATTTTATAACAATATGTAGTACATTATACACTATCGGATTTGATTATTTGGTCGAAGGGAATCAAATATTTGCCACTGTCAGCTGACAGCCATGGCGGGCTTCGCAAATTAAAAACAAAATGTCGCATATCAAGTCATCAGTGCATTAGACATAAGTGATTAACCACTTATTCCAAGGACTAATACGAAAGAGTGTAGCAAGAAAACAGTATGAAAAAATTAAACAAATGTATATTCTAACATAGAAAACCATGAACCTAGTCCTGGCGTGATTTGCATGGGAAAGTTCAATAATTATTTTATTTCTGGCGAGAATCAGTAATTAGAAAATTCAACCTTATCACTTTATCAATAATAGACTATTAATTTTTTATGAGAAAGCTGAATTATTATGAATTAGTGAGGTCTACTGATAAAGTAACTTATGACGAATATACTTCATATACAAACCAACTCCTTTGTTTTGGTTTCACGTTATTTGGGTGGAATATTTTCACTAGTTGTAAAATAAATAAAAAATAGGAGTGATTAATTGAAATGGTGTCAAAAAAATAGAGAAATTTTTGTTTTGGTGTTTAACAAAAAAATATTTCGTGATTTGGTGTTTACATAGTTTTGAATTTTGGTTCGTAATATATATTTTAGAATGAAGGAAGTATTTTTTTTTTGCATATTGTTAAATAAGACGAGTGCACCTCTAATTTATTGTAAACGATGATAACTTTTAAAAAGATAATTTTTAGATTACCCTCGTTTGACTTGAAAGGTAAATTTTTTGGATTTGATGAAAAATGATCATATAATAAATTTATTATGCACCCTTGGGACATAAATAATGCTGATTAATATTTTTCATCATGTAAAATAAATGATTTTTCCCAAATATGTAAGGCTCAAAATATTGTATCGAGAAGGGTGAAAATTAGTATGCATGAATAAATGAATAATGGAATTAAGGATTATATAAAAGTCTAAGTGGTGATTTGGTTGACATGAAAAAACATATATGGAAATTAGAATTTTTCAAGGACTTGAAAAATGGGTGAGTTGTTTGGTTAAATGAAGTCACCTAAACCTTATGTCTCGCATGCACCCCAAGCAGGATTTCGCTTGCTCGTGCACCATGACGCACACCCGTGCGATTTTCTGCTTGCCCGTGCATGCTGCTATTCGCCTAATTTTCGCAACTTAATTTTTCCTTTTCTAGTTTATGTAAGCAAAATTAGGTTTTACTAAACATACTTTTGAGCAGTTTTTCATTATTAGAAAATGAGTATTACTTTTTAGAGAGCTTTTTGGATTAAACTCCATTATTATTGAACCTTGATTTCTACAAGTTGGCTACTTTGAATCCTATTCAAGTAAAGATTAAGTTTTTCTAATTTTATTACTCTCTTCCTTTTGTTATTTCAATTATGAGTGAGTGGTTTTAAATCTAGGGTTAAGTTGAATCCTAGCAATGATTAATTCATGAATTTCTCCCATTTTTCCAATTTGATATGATTAATTGTTCTTACTTGATTGAATTGTGCTTATTTTCATTATCATACTAGGGATATGTGATTTTGAATTGATTTCATATGTCTTGTTTTCAATAGGAATTGAATCTGGATGGGTTTGTTGATTCAATCAAGAGTATGAATATCTTTATGGGAATAAGTATATAGGATTACTAGGAATTTGTTTTGATGCCATGTTTAATGTCTCTTTCTTACATGATTTCATGGGAATAGGTTTGATTGCTTTTTAGAGTAGCAATAGGTACTCGAGATGGGAATTTATATAAGGTGCATTACTCCTTTTGGATCATTGATTATGTTTATTGGGATGAGAATTATTCATGTATTATTCGTGCTAGTAAGGATACTTAATTGCAGGTGCTTTTATTGATCGATTTCACCTCGTGTGCTTTTACTAGCTTTCATAGTTTAGCGTTATTATTAGTTCAACATCTTCTTCACCGTTGTTTGTCACTTGTTTACTTAAATTGAG